>NW_027211705.1:1967500-1995000 GCF_022749685.1 Semicossyphus pulcher | reverse complement strand
CGGTGTTAGCACAACTAGCAGTAGCCTGAGCGGTGTTAGCACAGTTGGCAGTAGCCTGAGCGGTGTTAGCACAACTAGCAGTAGCCTGATCCGTGTTAGCACAGCTAGCACTAACCTGAGCGGTGTTAGCACAGTTAGCAGTAGCCTGAGCAGTGTTAGCACAGTTAGCGGTGTTAGCAGTACTTGTGGTACTAACAGCAGTATTTGTGTCTGCAGTGACGGGGCCTTCTTCCTCTGACGTCCCTGGAAAGGTGAGATCCTGCTTCCTTCTTTTCTTCTTGTGTCATTCAAGGACAGATTCATGTTTTCACCTGAGGCTGAAATTCACACGTCCACATGTTAGCAGCTTCACACACACATAAGATTAACAGGACGCTAACAGTCTGCTCTCAGCACTCAGGTGTATGTGTACCTAACGTGTTCTTGGCTTCTTTCTGTCTGTGTCGATGTTTTCGACATGTTCCTCAGTAAATTGTCACAAACGCGTCTTCTTCCTGTTTTTGTATAAAAGTGTTCTAAACAGCCGATGTTTTTGTGTGAGTAGGAATAATGAGCGCTCTGAAGATCCTCATAAAGAATAAAGTTTCTGTTAATCTCTGGAAACTTTACACAAAGAAACAGCAGTGATGTAAAACGACCTTTGACCCTGACATGAATCAGAGGGCAGTATGTCTGATCGCTGTGTGAGGAGACGCCCGAGGGACGTTCAGATGACACTGACAATTCTCTGTGAACTTGAATGCAGCGTTGTTTCTGTACGGGGTCACATTTGGGTCAAAAGTCTACAGACAGTTTGACATGTGAGTCTTTAGGCTCGTTTGAAAAGAGCGAGACCCAGACCATCACATGACGGTTAGATTGTTGTCCAGCATGCTCTGAAAACCCGACTGCGCGTGGCTTTGAAGTCCCGCGGGAGCGAAGCGGCTGCAGTTGCTCTCCAGCGTCTGCACAACGCCGTGCATGATGGGAAATGACTCGCTCTGGCTTGAGCGAAGCACCTATTGGCTGAAAAAAGCCTTGACACCCCCCACAAGGAAGTGATGAGACTTCTGTCTGATTCATCATTATTCATTAAACTGAATGAAGTGTCAATCAGACACCAAACGGGTTTGTCAAAGTACTATCATTCACAATGTGATGCTTTACTCATTCCTCATGAACGCTGTCTTAATAAACATAAATACAATAACTATCAAAAGCCCTGAAGAAAGTATAATGAGAACTTAATATTAAATCCAATTAAAATAAAAATTATAGTAATAATAATAATAACAACAACAACAACAAACAAAGACTCTACTCACTTCAGTTTACAGTGAGGTGTTGGTGTTATAGATGCTTGACGAGGCGAGCAGCAGACTTCATGACTCCTCCCCCGACTGCAATCGGCTACTCTGGCCTGTTGTCGAGGCGAGCCGGCAGTCATCTTGAACAAGCCCAATGTTTAACAGTGATGTCATCATTTTACCTCTGTGTGACCCCCACAGGCTGCAGGGATTGGTCGGATCAGCCCCGTGCTCCTGCTGGGATTGGCTGCTCATCAGATCTGGAACTGAAGTGGGCGGAGCCAAGGACCACCTGCAGACAGGTGAGAGCAAATCCATTTAATTTTTATAATCCAATAAAGTTAAACAAATATATTTGTTTCAGTTTAATCTGTTTTCTTTACAAATATCAAATATGACGTTTCTGTAAATATGTTTTTATTAAATCAAGTCACAAAGAATCTGATCGTCCTTCTGACTTTACCTGACCTGAAGGAGAGCTGAAGGTTATTTTCAGCCCTGAGGACGGTCTGCAGGTCTCTCTCAGTCTGATCACACGGCCACAGGAGTCCTCTCACACACTCAGACTTCAGGTCCACTGAACTCTCACACACTTTTTCAGGTCTTAATCTTCACTTTTTACAGTGTGCATTCCTGCAGAGTTATCCTGAGGGAGTAACCTGAAGGTCAGGCTGTTGTGAAATTAAACTCGGGGTTACCAGGGGAAGACTGGAGGCGTTAAACAGTCAACATAAATGTGACACAGAGGACTGAGTGCTGTGTGTTCAGTAAGCTGGGATTAAAACATTTACATCACAACCAGAACCTTAAAGCACATGAAACCAGGGAAACACACGCTTCTGTAATATTTTAACTTGGACATTCAGTATTCCTTATTTTCTATAAACGAGTAAATCAGTGATGCTCCTCACGCCTCCTGAACCTGACGATGTTTTAAATGTGAAATAAGATGACAGGTGACGTGTGTTTCCTGCAGCTTCTCACGAGGCTTCAGACGGACACTGGGACCAGTGAGCTTTAGCAGCCTGTCGCCTGTGAGGTTAAACTGAGGTCGTTAAAAACCCTGCAGCTCGTTTAACTGATGTGAGCGGTCAGTCAGAGGTCAACGATCACAGAGAGACTCACTGCAGCAGTAAAAGTGTGAAAAGTGGTTTGACCTTTGACCCTGAGGTTAAAGGTTGCCTGCTGTCAGCAGCTCTGCTTCCTGTCTGTGACTGCTCTCTTCTTTATGAGCTCACACACGGCTGGGTCTACTTCCTGTCTACTTCCTCACAGAAACAGAATCAGATCAGCGTCTGCGTTTCACTTTGTTTCCTCATGTTTAGACTCGAGTCCGATTCTTCGCTTTGTTCTTTAAACACTTAAATACTTTAGAAGTGATCTGAGATCTGTGCTGCAGGTCTGCATTTATAAACACAATCATGTCAGTGAGAGCTGACACTGAGCTGTCAATCATTCTCATCAGACGGGACGTAGCGACACCTGTCCAGGTGTGAGGAGACGAGCAGTCGAGTCTGAAAATATAAAGATCCTGTTTAAATATGTTTGTGTCTGAAGCATGGTCAGCGCTGTGTTTACTGTGTGCTTTAGAACAGTGTGACAGTTAGCTCAGCGGCTAACGACACCTTCATCAGGTTTGTGCGTCTGTAGTTTGTACAGTAACTCCGTCACAGACGACACCAGACAACAACAAAGAACTAAATCGGATCGTTTTCAACTCAATTAATTATATTTAACATTGAAGAGAAAAAAGAAAACGTTCTTTTCCTGAAGTCCAAACTCAGGGCCCGATGTACACCCCGTCACAGACGATCAGAAATCACCTTCAGTTCATTCAACAAACATTTAAACTCATGTGATGAAAGAAAAAAAGAGCCGTCTCTGATCCAGGGTCACTTACTGTCTCCTCCAGCTGCAGGCTCTGACCTCTGACCTCTGACCAGCCGCCGGGGCCTAAGATCAAACATCAGCTGCTGATCAGAAAGAGATCATCAATAACCTGCCGACATCATCACCTGATCATCAATAACCTGCCAACATCATCACCTGATCATCAATAACCTGCCGACATCATCACATGATCATCAATAACCTGCCGACATCATCACATGATCATCAATAACCTGCCGACATCATCACCTGATCATTCAGTATTAAATGATGTCACAGACAGGATGCTGTCAGGTCTGATCAGACATCACTGGTCGATCACAGAGCTGTAACGTGCGTGGTGATCAGGTTCCTCTGATGGAGGGTTTTCTGCCATCAGCTGTTTCTGATGTATTCAGTATTATGTGACCACGTGTTTCCTGTTGTTTCAGTTTTCAGCTTCACCTTGTTCAGCCTCACCTGTGCAGGTGAACGCCTCACGGTCTGCAGCAACACCACAGTTTCAAAGTTAAATAAGTTTATTGAATTTAAACACAGTGACAGCAGGAACCATCTAACTTTAAATAAAGTCCATGTGAATGTGTCTGTTGATTTCATTAATGAATGAATGCAACACTGTTATTTACTGTAACATGGTGATGTCACTTCCTGTTTTACACGTTTTATAAACTTAAAGTTTATTGAAATTTGTAAAGTTTGTTGTTAAAACCAGATTTTCTTTCATTAATAAAAAATTAACCCAGAGAAATTATTTTCAAAGTCACAATATACGTTCAAAAAGGCACCGAAATAAACGATTCAACAGCAGCTGGTTAATGTCTCAGGACTGTGACGATGTTCACTTCCTCCTAAATAAAAACAAGATCCAAGAGTCAGCGGGAGATTAACTGTTTATGTAACCCGCTGACACACACACACGCACACACACACACACACACACACACACACACACACGCACACACACACACACACACACACACACACACACACACAGCAGGGGGCGACTCCACGGCTCACTAGTTACAGTCTGAACAGAAAGCTCACAGCAGCGTCATAAAGTGAACAAATAAACAAACATATACAAAATATAACGCCTAAATAAAAACATGTAAACATGTTAGAGTGACCTCAGTCTGTGTGTGAGTTCAATCCCATTAAGACGTGTTTTCACTCATGTTGCATAAGAAGCAGCAGGTTAATCTGGGCGTCTCACACACACCGTCTCTGTTACACACACACACACCTCCTTCTTCTTCCTCTCCTCCTTTATTCTCTCTGCAGCATGAACCTACCAACCTCCCTCTTCGTCCTCCTCCTCCTCGTCTCCTGTCAGGCTGCAGCGCACACAGGAAGTCAGACAGACGGACAGACGGAGGACAGACAGCTGGTCAATCTCAAATAATCTCTTGAACCAGGCGACTCCTTTAAATTCAGCCAGGGAGGAAGAGCTCTCGTCATTATGTAGTACAAGTACTCATAGCAGCGTGTACAAGTACTCTGTAACAAGTACAAGTATGTGACATCGTCAGGAAGAATAACATTAGACTTAGATTATCCGCTCACTTCCTATATACAGTCTATGTTCAAACCTGGAACGCAGCAGAACATCATACAGCATCTTAGCCTGCCACCCCGAACATCACAGGACAGCATGCACGACTATCAGCACGATGTTAGGGATAAAGCTGATGCTCATTAAAACAGCCACTGAATGATATTTAATCTGTTTCATATTTAAAATATGATGAAGTGAGGTTCAGCCATGAGCCTGTTCTGCCTGAGCCGCACCTTTCAATGATGTTCTGCTGTTTTATGTTTAACTGCTTCCATGTATGTTTTTTCCTCCCGCTGCATTGCTCCTAAATTAATATACATTTTAGCTTCCGGTCGTGATGAAGTATTAAAAAAACAGACCAGTTCAAACTGACGCGTTCACTCGAGCCGCTTCTCTCTCTTTTGCAGCTGCAGCCGTGTTACTTTATGTTTCTAAAAACATGCTCGTATTCGCTGAACGTCCGCGCGAGGATTTCGAGCTCCGCTGGTGTGACGTAGGAGGACCTCTTTTTGTGTACCGTTGCCATGGTGACTCGTGGTGTCGGGGCTCCATTAATGCTGGCTTTTTACAGTCAGCGTGCACGCACTTAACTCCGGCTGAACCTACTCAGAGTTGATTGAACTAACTCTGATCAGCTGTTCTGGAACCGAAAAGCGACGTTCAGCTCAGAGTAAGTCAAACCTCCGTCCGGGGTTAGACTGACGGTTTGTTGAACCTCCTTTCTGAAACGGACCCCAGGACAGTGGCTGCTTCCCAAGTCTCTTAAATTGCATCCATGTTCCCTTCACTTGCGTCGGTCACTTGCGTCTTAGTCCCTCCCACCAGAGATGCATGAAGAGACGCGAGGAAACCAAGAGAGGAGAGAGGAAACGAGGCAATGTTTTTTATGAGACATGAGACGTCCTTTCCGATGAAGCGTCACGTGCTGCGACGTCCGTTTGTGATGATCGCGTCAGCTGATCACCGCTGGATCAGCTGTCAGTCTGCTTTAACAGCTCAATCAATCAATCAATCAAATTTTATTTGTATAGCGCCAAATCATAACCAGGGTTATCTCGAGACACTTTACAGAAAGAGCAGGTCTAGACCGACTCTTTGTTAAGTTATTCAAAGAGAGGCCCAACATCAATCCACCATGAGTAGCACTTAGCAATTTGGCACATTGGCAGAAAAACTTCCTTTTAACAGGCAGAAACCTCGAGCAGAACCAGACTCATGTTGAACATCTGAAGAGACTGGATGGGCCGAACATGGGATAGAAGGAGAAGCAGGATAGAGACAGGCAAAGAGAGCAACAACAACATATGTCCTTGTTACATGAACAACAACAGACACATACTGATGGTTACAATGTCAATAATAGTGGTAGACTAGGGTGAAGATTGGCTAAATAAATAAATAAATAAATAAATAAATTAGCGAGAGAAGCAGAGTAATGATAAAGGCTGAGGTAATCGTAATTGTAACAGTTGAAGTCAACAGGTCTACTATTAGCATTAGCAGCAACAACAATGATACTATGGAGAAGGCTGATGTTAGTAGTTGTTGCAGTCGAGCAGGTCCACAGCAGCAGGTGGTCTGCAGCAACGATCCTCAGGAACCTTCAAGACAAGGGAGCACAAGAACTCCCGGGAAGATATGTGGTTAGTAATGTTAATGGGACCAGAAGATACAGAGTTAATGAGCTGCATTAATATGACAGAGAGAGGGAGAGAGAGAGAGAGAGAGAGAGAGAGAGAGAGAGAGAGAGAGAGAGAGAGAGAGAGAAAGAGAGAGAGAGAGAGAGAGAGTCAGAGAGAGAGAGAGTCAGAGAGAGAGAGAGAGAGAGAGAGAGAGAGAGAGAGAGTCAGAGAGAGAGAGAGAGAGAGGAGCTTGGTGTGTCAGATCCCCCCGGCAGTCTAAACCTATAGCAGCATAACTCTGGGCTGGTCCCAGCCTGAGCCAGGCCTAACTATAAGCTTTATCACAGAGGAAAGTTTGAACTCTTAAAAGAAGAGAGGGTGTCTGCCTCCCGGACCTTGACTGGTAGATTGTTCCAGAGGAGGGGGGCCTGGTAATTGAAGGCTCTACCTCCAACACTACTCTTAGAGACTTTAGGTACCACAAGCAGGCCTGCATCCTGGGAGCGCAATGTTCTAGAGGGGTAATATGGCACTATGAGCTCTTTAAGATATGATGGTGCCTGACCATTAAGAGCTTTGTAAGTAAGAAGAAGGATTTTAAATTCTATTCTAGATTTTACAGGAAGCCAGTGCAGAGAGGCTAATACAGGAGAGATGTGATCTCTCTTCCTAGTTCTTGTCAGCACACGTGCTGCAGCATTTTGTACCAGCTGCAGAGTTTTTAGTGACTTATTAGGGCAGCCTGATAGTAACGAGTTACAATAATCCAACCTGGAAGTAACGAATGCATGGACGAGTTTTTCTGCATCGTGTTGAGACAGGATGTGTCTGATGTTTGTTGTGAAGGTGAAAGAAGGCTGTCCTTGATATTTGTTTTATGTGGGAGATGAAGGACATATCCTGATCAAATAGAACTCCCAGATTCCTAACAGTAGTGCTGGATGCCAGGCTGATGCCATCTAGGGCAGCTATATCATAAGAGAAAGAGTCTCTGAGGTGTTTTGGGCCGAGCACAATAACTTCAGTTTGTCTGAATTAAGTAGCAGAAAGTTTCTAGTCATCCAGATCTTTATGTCCTTAAGGCATGCTTCTAGTTTAGATAGCTGATTGGTTTCGTCTGGCTTCATAGATAAGTATAATTGAGTATCATCTGCATATCAATGAACATTAATGGAGTGTTTCCTCATGATATTACCCAGAGGAAGCATATATAAGGTAAAAAGAATCGGTCCGAGCACAGAACCTTGTGGAACTCCATGACTAACTTTGGTGTGCATAGAGGACACATCATGAACATTAACAAACTGAGATCGATCTGATAGATAAGATTTAAACCAACTTAGTGCAGATCCTGTAATGAACATTAACTGTTCTAGTCTCTGTAACAGGATGTGATGGTCTATCGTGTCGAAAGCGGCACTAAGATCTAACAGGACGAGTACAGAGAGAAGTCCTCTGTCTGAAGCAGGAAGTAGATCATTTGAAACTCTCAGTGCTGTCTCAGTGCTGTGGTGGACTCTAAATCCTGACTGAAAGTCCTCAAATAAACTGTTGTTATGAAGAAAGTCACATAATTGATTAGCGACTGCTTTCTCAAGGATCTTTGAGATAAAAGGAAGGTTAGATATAGGTCTATAGTTAGCTAAGGTGCCTGAATCTAGGGTAGGCTTTTTAAGAAGTGGCTTAATTACAGCTAGTTTAAAAGACTGGGGTACATAGCCCGTCGATAAAGACATATTGATCATATCTAGTAAAGAAGTGCTGATTGAGGGAAAGACTTCCTGAAGCAGCTTGGTTGGAATCGGGTCTAAAAGACAGGTTGATGGTTTAGACGAAGAGATCAGAGGATTTAGCTCAGGAAGGTCAACTGGAGAAAAACAGTGTAAACATCAGGTGTGTGAGCAGTTTCCAAAGATACATCTGCACCAGTTAACGGCAGGAGGTTACAGAGTCTCTAATCTTTAGGATTTTGTCATTAAAGAAGCTCATGAAATCATCACTGCTGAGGCCTATAGGAATACTTGGCTCAGTGGAGCTGTGACTCTCTGTCAGCCTGGCTACAGTGCTGAAAAGGTACCTGGGATTGTTTTTATGTTCTTCTATGAGGGAGGAGTAGTAGACACCTCAAGCATGCCGTAGGGCCTTCCTGTATTTATTAAGACTGTTTTGCCAGAGTAAACGAGACTCTTCTGTTTTGGTGGATCGCTACATTCTTTCAAATTTATGCGACATTTGCTTCAAGTTACGAGTTTCTGAGTCATACCATGGAGCTAGCCTCTGTCGTTTAATAATCTTCTTTTTTAAGGGGGCAATCGAGTCTAGAGTACTTCTCAGCAAACCTGCAGTACTATCAACAAACTGATCAAGCTGAGAGGGACTAACATTAGCATCAGAGCTTTCTGTAGGAAACAGATGTGGTAAAGAATTGTTTCCTTAAATTTAGCTACAGTCCTATCAGACAAACATCTTGTGAGTACATGTTTGTTAACTGGAGAGTAGTCGGTTAACAGGACATCGAATGTTACTAAATAGTGATCTGATAAAAGAGGATTTTGTGGGAAGACAATTAAGTTTTCGGTTTCAAGGCCATAAGCTAGAACAAGGTGGAGGGTGTGGTTAAAGCAGTGAGTAGGCTGGTTTACACTTTGAGTGAAACCAATAGAGTCCAAAAGGGACATAAATGCCATGCTAAGACCATCATTATCAACATCTACATGAATATTGAAGTCCCCTACAATAATTATTTGATCTGAACTCAGGACTAAATCTGATAAAAACTCTGAGAATTCAGTTAGAAAATCAGAGTATGCGCCAGGAGGGCGGTATACTATCACAAATAAAACAGGCTGTAAAGTTTTCCAGGCTGGGTGTGAAAAACTCAGAACAAGGCTTTCAAAAGAGCTGAAACTAAGTTTGGGTCGAGGGTTGATTAGAAGACTAGAACTGAAGATAGCTGCCACTCCACCACCTCGACCAGTGTCTCGAGGAGTATGAGTATTAAGATGACTGGGAGGAGTGGATTCATTGAAGCTGACATATTCTTCCTGACACAGCCAAGTCTCAGTTAAAGAGAGTAAATCAATATGATCATCTGATATCAGGTCGTTCACTAATAGAGCTTTAGATGACAGGGATCTGATATTTAACACACCACATTTAATTCTCATATTTTTTGGCATAACTTCGGTTGTTGTTTTAATTTTTATTAAATTTTTTTGATTTACTCCTTTTTTATTTGAGTTTGAATTAACTGTAATAAAAGGCCTGGGTTGGGGGGCAGACACAGTCTCTATAACATGAACATTGTGGCTGGGAAACTGCTCACAGGGAAGCTCAGAGGAGTGTGTAGGACTACAGCTCTGCCTCCTCCTAAGCTGTTTGTGTCTGCACACATGTGCTCTGTATTCATTCTAATGAAACACACAGTAACAGTGTTTCCTCTCTGTAACCTGTTACCTGTGTAACAAACACCTGCACATGAATAACAGGCTGCAGTCTGTGTTCCTGCTGCAGAGCCAGACGGACATTTCCTACAGCACTGTGTCTTTATATTATTTGTTCATTATTTACATGTTTGATCACAGATCATCTGATCTGAATTAATTATTTAATCAGCCCAAATACTGTCTGTTCATGAACTATGAACATTATTGATCAGGCTCAAAGTTTCAGGATAAATAGAAATCACGTCACGCTGATCAAACCCGACCTCACTGATGATCACGCTCACACGTAGTGTTACCTGCTGACAGAGAGACTCTCCTGCTCCCTCTGAATTCATTCATTCATCTGTAATAAAAGTTAGTAGGGGAATAACTGATCATGACCAGAGGTATTTCTTTAGATTACATTTAATAGAAATTAATCTGTTTTTGCTGCTTTTGATTTTTACTCAGATGTTGACCCAGAAAACAAATCAAATCTTCAGTTATTCACTGCATTTTATATATTTTACGACAAGTTATGATCAATATTTGTTGATATAAACGTTGTTTATAGTCGGTTTCAAGGCGCCCTGTAAAGTCTGTTTTAAGGTCCGCTTCTTCCTCTCTGCGGTATGAAACTCCGGTGATGTTGTGAAGTTTCACATCAGTCCGATCTGCTGCAGCGTCCAATCACTGACTGATCTGTAATAAGGGGGCGTGTCGGCCAGTAAAAGACTTCCGTGGAGGCTGCTCTCGTGTATCCTCGCTTATCGCTCCTCGGAACTCCCTCCTCCCTCCTCTCTCCTCCCTCCTCTCTCCTCTCTCCTCGCTCCTCCGAGCGGCGATAAGAGCTTTGAGACGGTCCTCAATATGGCGGCTCCGGAACTACTTCCGGTTCGGGCAAGGAGCGAGGAGCGAGGAGCTATCAAATAAGAGACTTGGGAAGCAGCCTGTGTCTCTCCTGTGAAGACGTATCTCCTGTATGTTTTGGTCTTCCTGCCTGATGACATCATACTGTGGCAGTATAATCCCTGAGTGTTGTCTGCAGGCTCATGTTGTGTTTTTGTAATAAATTCATGTTTAGTTCTGAGTTTCACAGGAAGTGAAATGTTTCTTTACAGACGACAGAGATCCACGCGTCCCCGTCAGTCCAGAGAACAGACTACAGTCCGTCTTTGTCTTTAAATCAGGAACAGATTTTATTAAAACATCTGTTTGAACTAAGATTACAAAAACACAATCAGACTCATTTACAGAACTCCAACACACAGAGAGGTCAGGGAAGTACACACGGCTGATCGGAGCAGTTCAAATGACGACAACGAAAAACCAAAACAGGTAAACACAACAACTTCCCTTTCAACACACCTGAAGCCACGTGAGAGCAAAAAAACTTCTAAAGTTTACCTGCACAGGCCAATCACAAACCTGTGCTAAATGATGACATCACTGACCTGTCAGTTTAACTCTGCACTGACATCTTAAAATTAATTAAATTAAAGAACAAGAGATTAATGAGCTTTCCCCGCCCCCTTAGTCCCAGGTGAGGGCTTCATGTCCCCGCCCCCTCAGTCCCAGGTGAGGACCGTCTGTCCGGCCATTGCCATGTACTCGTCCAGCTGTGCATCCAATCGTCTCTTGGACAGAGACATGTACTCGTCCAGCTGATCATCCAGCTGCTTCCTGGTTGGCATGGCACCTTTTCTGTTCCAGCCCCGCCCCCTGAAGGTGGTGGCCCTGCCCCTCCTCAGGTCCATACTGAGCTGTGTTTGTTCTGCAAGAGAAACGGAGGAGCAGGTGATCACTGATTCTCAGTTATTCCAGAAACCAGCCTGCAGCCACAGCATGACATTTAAGTCTTTGTTACAGAGAGAACAGCTGTTACATCGCTCTCTTCAAAGACACCACGCTCCATCCAAGAGACATTTGACCTCTCGGGACACTTACTGTCTGAAGGTGATAACTGTTCACCTGCTTATCATGATGTTCTTCAGCCTGAGTGCAGTCTGATTATAATGGTAGAACAGGTGCAGGTGTAACTCCAGGAACAGGTGTAACTACAGGTGCAGGTGTAACTCCAGGAACAGGTGTAACTACAGGTGCAGGTGTAACTCCAGGAACAGGTGTAACTACAGGTATAGGTGTAACTACAGGTGCAGGTGTAACTCCAGGAACAGGTGTAACTACAGGTATAGGTGTAACTACAGGTGCAGGTGTAACTCCAGGAACAGGTGTAACTCCAGGAACAGGTGTAACTACAGGAACAGGTTTAACTACAGGAACAGGTGTAACTACAGGTGCAGGTGTAACTACAGGTACAGGTTTAACTACAGGTACAGGTTTAACTACAGGTGCAGGTGTAACTCCAGGAACAGGTGTAACTACAGGTATAGGTGTAACTACAGGTACAGGTTTAACTACAGGTGCAGGTGTAGCTACAGGTGCAGGTGTAACTACAGGTATAGGTGTAACTACAGGTGCAGGTGTAACAACAGGAACGGGTTTAACTACAGGTGCAGGTGTAGCTACAGGTGCAGGTGTAACTACAGGTACAGGTTTAACTACAGGTACAGGTTTAACTACAGGTGCAGGTGTAACAACAGGAACAGGTTTAACTACAGGCGCAGGTTTAACTACAGGTACAGGTTTAACTACAGGTGCAGGTGTAACTCCAGGAACAGGTTTAACTACAGGCGCAGGTTTAACTACAGGTACAGGTTTAACTACAGGTGCAGGTGTAACTCCAGGAACAGGTGTAACTACAGGTATAGGTGTAACTACAGGTACAGGTTTAACTACAGGTGCAGGTGTAGCTACAGGTGCAGGTGTAACTACAGGTGCAGGTGTAACAACAGGAACAGGTTTAACTACAGGCGCAGGTGTAGTTACAGGTGCAGGTGTAACTACAGGTACAGGTTTAACTACAGGTACAGGTTTAACTATAGGTGCAGGTGTAACTCCAGGAACAGGTGTAACTACAGGTATAGGTGTAACTACAGGTACAGGTTTAACTACAGGTACAGGTGTAACTCCAGGAACAGGTGTAACTACAGGAACAGGTGTAACTACAGGTACAGGTGTAACTACAGGTACAGGTTTAACTACAGGTGCAGGTGTAGCTACAGGTGCAGGTGTAACTACAGGTATAGGTGTAACTACAGGTACAGGTGTAACTCCAGGAACAGGTGTAACTACAGGTATAGGTGTAACTACAGGTGCAGGTGTAACTCCAGGAACAGGTGTAACTACAGGTATAGGTGTAACTACAGGTATAGGTGTAACTACAGGTACAGGTGTAACTCCAGGAACAGGTGTAACTACAGGTATAGGTGTAACTACAGGTGCAGGTGTAACTCCAGGAACAGGTGTAACTACAGGTATAGGTGTAACAACAGATGCAGGTGTAACTCCAAGAACAGGTGTAACTACAGGTATAGGTGTAACTACAGGTGCAGGTGTAACTCCAGGAACAGGTGTAACTACAGGTGCAGGTGTAACTACAGGAACAGGTGTAACTACAGGTGCAGGTGTAACTCCAGGAACAGGTTTAACTACAGGTATAGGTGTAACTACAGGTGCAGGTGTAACTCCAGGAACAGGTGTAACTCCAGGAACAGGTTTAACTACAGGTATAGGTGTAACTACAGGTACAGTTGTATCTAGACAGGGCTCATATCATGTGTGTACTTCACTGCTCTCTGTCTTGATTAACTGACCTGCTGTCAGTTTCTGGACGTTTCTCTTCATCAGGAAGCGACACTGCCCGAGTCGACCGCACAAGTTACCTCCACCTGTACAGGTAACACACAAACAGGTTTAATTAGATTCATGGCTTTTATTTTTCCACTTTGTTTATTATATTTTCTCTTACCAACTTTATTTCTAATCTGTTTTTAATTATCTGTTAGGCTTCATTTTCTGAGTTATTCTTGTTAAGGCACTGTCTCCCTGTGTTCACCATCAGATTATAATCTCACCCCTGCAGGTGGAGGTGAACCCGCCTCTCTGTCTGTATTTGTTCCTGAAGCTCCAGAAGCCTCGCGGCGTGGTGGAGAGACGGCGAGTCACCTGCCGCCAGCCCAGTCGAGACCAGATGCTCCTCCTCCTTCTCACACGCGGCCTCACCCTTACTGACGAGGCATGCTTCTGCATCATGGGGGGGGGCAGGTGAGTCAGGGCTTCATTTATCATCATACAGTGAGCTAAGGTTACCTGTCTTTCTTATTGGTCCACAGCTCTGTGACTCACCTGCAGGTGGACAGATGATGGCAGCTCTCTCTTCAGTAGGACCACCTGCGAGTTGTCACCACCCCCTCTCTGCTGCAGCAGGATGGGGTCAAAGGTCACAGTCCTGGACTGGGTCAGCTGTGCCATCAGCACCTGAGAGAAGCTGCAGAGGAGTTATGTCACTTTATATTTTTAATAATAATTTGTTTGTATGTCTATGGATAATAAGAACATTCAGTATTTCTCACAAATACATCACAAGCTACAGGAAGAAAACTGGAATGATCAAAGCTTCACTGATGGGTTTCTCTAAACGAACACAGATTTCCCTGATGGGGATGATGTGTCTCACCTATAGGCGGAAATCCCGGGGGGGGACAGGGGGGACATGCTGTCGATCGAAATATTTGCTTTACGGTGAGAGGGGGAGAGTACGAGCACAGAGGGAGGGAGAGAGGGAGGGAGAGAGTGATCACGGACTGAAGTGACGTGATATAAAACTTAGTTTGACCATGAACTTCATTTAATATTGTCAACTAGTCTTTGAGGTTTGGCTGTTAGGGTTGCCGCACGCGCACACGCACACGCACACGCACGCGTGTTTAGAAAGACTAAAATGGAAATTAGCTACATTTAACGTATTACAATGTATAGACTCGGCCCCTCTGTGTTACAGCACTAGTTGTGATGTCCCCCTGTGAAACATACACTAACATTTACGGTAATCGTAATGACACCGCTCTGAAGAGCTGCTGGTAGTGAATTTGGGGCAGACTGCGGTCTCATGATCAGACCCATGAAACATACGATACTTTTACAGTAAGTATTCCCGGTAATAAACTGAAGGTATCATGGAGGTATCCTTCCGGATTTCAAAGTAAAGGACGACGTGAGAAAAAAACAAAAAAACAATGGGCCTCATTCACCAATATCTGCGCAGAAATGTTCTTACTCGCCCCAAAAAATAAGTACTTGCGCAAAATCACCGTCGGATTTATGACACGTGCGTACCGGCCAAAAACATGTTTCCATGAGTAGCTCAAGATACGTATACTGCTGAACTTAGTACTTCATAGACTACTTGCATAACAACTATGAAGTACTTTTACTGAGTACTTTTTGAGTAATCCTGTGTCAAAATCCTTAACAGAGAACAAGAATAAGGATGCTTCATCCAACTTTGATGTGGAATAAAAACCTTATTTTCCATAAGTAGTCCAAGATTCATACACTTCTGAACGTATTACTTCCTAGACTACTTGCATGCATAATATGAAGTACTTTTACCGAGTACTTTTCGAGTGATCCTGTGTCAAAATCCTTACCACTAGAACGGCCAAGAGTTTTCAAATTTATATGTGCAATAACTTTGTTGAATGACAAAATGGAATACTGCTGTTACCTGACTTTTCCTAAAAGTGTTTGGGAGCTCATGGGAGAGAGTGTGGTGCTGAGACTGGCTGAGCCATTCCTGGGGAAGGGAAGAAACATCACCACAGACCATTTCTTCACGTCCCTAAAACTGGCCACCGCCTTACAGGCAAAGAAGACCAGCCTGGTTGGCACCATGGGCAAGTAAGGACCAACTCAGAGACGCCAGGGCAAGCAACTGGAATTGCTTTGTCTGCACATAGGACTTTAGAAATTAAGCAGATTTGACTTTATTTTTGTCTGGTATGTTATGAGACCAATTTTAGTCAGACAGTCTTTGAATGACAGTGTGTTTAATGTTTGAATAAATTGTGTGATTTTAAATTTAAATAAATAGACAGATGTATATAATTAAAGGTATTCATATTGTTTTATTTTAAAAGACACACTTTAAGTATATTTTTTTCTTTATTTGTTTTAAAACTGTGAACAAATGTAAATAGTATTTAGTATTTGAAATAAATCATTCTAATTTAAGAGATGCTTGTATGTGTGTGTTTATTGTAACATCAAAGCAACCTTAGGTAAGTTGAACACCAAAAGCCAGAAACAACACAGCAGTCATCCCGCAACTACATGTTTGAATTCTTTGGTACTCTCCAGCCACCAGCTTGCTCTCAACTAGTCTTGCTAGCCACACCGTCTTGCCCTCGTCCTGCTCTGCCAGCTACACCAGCCTATCGCTTTCTTCCCACTAATCCAGCCCAATATGAAGGTGATAAACTACGACTTCAGAAGTGTATGAATCTTGGACTACTTATGGAAAATATTTTTTTTATTCCACATCAAAGTTGGGTGAAATATATGTACTCTTGTTCTCTGTTAAGGATTTTGACAAAGTATTACTCAGAAGTACTCAGTAAAAGTACTTCATAGTAGTTATACAAGTAGTCTAGGAAGTACTTAGTTCAGCAGTATATGCTACTTATGGAAACAATGGGCCTCATTTACGAACAGTGCGTACGCACAAATCTGTGCTTGAATTGTGCGTACGCACGTTTGACGCACAAATCTTGGATTCATCAATTTGTTCTTACCTAAATTTCTTCGTACTCTGCGAACACATTTAGAACTCCCTCAGACCATGCGGACGCACAAATGATGAAAGAAATGTCCTCGGAAATGTTAACACACACCCTTTAACTAAATTCATACTATATTAAAACTTCATTTACTGAAAAAAATAATTGAATTTACTAATGTATGGACCAAACGTAAATGCCGTGTCATCCTAATAATTTATTGTCATATAATTAAAATCTCCAATTATAGCAGTTGAGTTAGTTTATTAAGTTTACAGAGTAGACCATATGAAAATGTTCATATTGAAGTGTAACACTTTTGTTAAAAAAATTTCTATTTCTGCTGATGTGAAATTTTTCTTTTTTCCTTCTGAGGCCATCTTCCACGTTCTGTCAGCTTCTCCGTAACACCGCTCTCTTCATGTGGCACCAAACAGATGTCCTTATATGGAGAAATAGAGGCGTGGCAGTATGCTGATTGCAGATCACGGACACAATTTAGAATGGTTCTGATTTACTAACATACGCACGGTGGTGAGAACAAAATTGGCCGGTACGCACGTGTCATAAATCCGACGGTGATTTTGCGCAAGTACTTATTTTTTGGGGAGAGTAAGAACATTTCTGCGCAGATATTAGTGAATGAGGCCCATTGTTTTTTTGTTATTTTCTCACGTCGTCCTTTACTTTGAAATCCGGAAGGATACCTTCGTGATACCTTCAGTTTATTACCGGGAATAATTACTGTAAAAGTATCGTATGTTTCATGGGTCTGATCATGAGACCGCAGTCTGCCCCAAATTCACTACCAGCAGCTCTTCAGAGCGGTTTCATTACGATTACCGTAACCGTTAGATCATTTGCGCACTGGAGAAAAAAAAGGTGCGGTTGATTTGACCAAGGAAACGCAAACCATGGCTGGCTTGACCGCAGTTCAGAAACTGCTCTAGAGAAAATGTCATGTAAATGTCCCCCCAAACTTGATATCAGATTTTCGCCCCTGGTCTCACCGCTCATTGAGAGAAACTGCTGTGGTGCTTCTGAGGAAAAACGACTGTGGTTTGGCTGACTCCATCGTCCGATTCATTCTCCTGGAAAACAAGAAAATGTGAGATTAGAAAAACGCAGCTGAACCGAATCCCGTTCACCTGCAGGCTAATTTGACACCAATTTGACACAAAAAAAACACCTCTTTGATTGATCAAGGCAAACTCACGATGAACAGCACGGAAACTCTGTAATGTGACGCTTCCTTTCATTTCATTCATATCATAAAAATTCGGTATGAAAAACCTCCAGTTATAGAATGAAGCAGCCAGTGTTACCTTTCCCCTCGCGCCTTGTGTTGATGCAGCATCAACGTCAAACTTTTAGTCAAAATTTAAGCGCTGCTTTGTGGTTTTATAAAAGCAGAGTCTCATACAAGACCGCGACAATTTTGGGATTTTTAAATAATGCTCGACAAGGCTTTTTGACTGCGCAGAAATTAAATATATTGTTTAGCATATCGTTTGAGGGGAATCGTCGCCATTTTGGCTACATACAAAAGCGGCACGTCCTGTAGTCCAGCCAGAATTAGCTTAAATGTTCTGTTTCTGTGACTAGAGTTAGCTCAGAGTAGCAACGTTTATGTTTGTGAAGATAAGCCAAAAATAAAACTTTGAGGGACAGAGTTTACCTTCACTTCTCAGCGAGACACCTGATAGCAGCCCCGTGTGTTGTATCAGGCCCCCTCAGGTTCCCAGACTGACTTTAACTAATATAATTTAGTTAGCCGTCACTAAGTCGACGTTTAAACACCTTCATTCCGGTAACTAGCTAGTCACCTAGCTAAGCAACAGTTCTGGTCATGAAACAACACATAACGTGTGTTAGCATCGTCGGTAGCTCACCTGTTGCTGTTTGCGTGGCTCCCTCTTTAACACGGTTGAGACTTAATGAACGGGAGTTTTTTGTCCCATAGATGCACAACGGGCAAGCTAACGGTCAAGTTTAAATGAATATTAGTTGGAGCTACTTCCAGGATCATCATCATGCAGCCTGTAGCTCCCGAGACATTCGAGAACAAGTTAAAGTGTCGTCATCACCACCATGTGCCAGTAATCTATAACTTATGAAAGTACAGATATGATAAATTAAACGTACCTTACAGCTTTTCAGCAGCTGTCATTTGTTTGATGTTTGGGCTCAAGTTTCACCCTTAAAGCAGAAACCTGTCATCTTTGTACAAGAGACAAAGAGCCTGTCCTGACATCACTACCACATACTAACAAGAGTTTAACTCATTTATGTTTTATCAAATTACAGTTTTAAATGTATCAACAGCCCAAACTCTTCCACATAAATCCAAAGACAGTAACAAAGCAATAGGGAACTGTTAAATATCTCAAAAAAGAGCTGTAAACTCTTGAACACATGACCAATTGAAATCAAATTAATCCCACACATAAAAACGTTCACAATAAAGAAAGTACTGGCTCAAAGCAGATAACAGCTGTACTAACTTTTAGCTTATTGTACTTAAGTTACAGTAAATCAAATGGATTGAAGGGGCAGAAAGTGTCATGTAGGCCTACACCATGTAGGTCTACTGCACTTCAGTATTTGTCCAATTATTATACTTTTTTTGTATCTGGACAAACTGATTCATTTTCTTCTCCCTGATTAACAATCAAAGGCAAAGAAAACCATTTAAAAGACACAAACAGACCGTGATGAGATGTTTAAACCAATGACTGGTCTAAACCCGTGACGTCATTATATTTGATGATGTCATTATTGTGCAGCGGGAAGCTCTGTTCAGCACAAGATGGCGCCAAAGTCTCTCCTTATGACAACCTGCCAGTCATCAAGTAACTAGGAGCAAGAACTGTCAGACACACGCACTCAACAGAAGTCACGCGCACAAAGTATGTGACAGAAGTCAAGAAAGGAGCGGGAAAAGCGTTTCCGGTCATAACCTTCAAAATAACAGCTTAATTTGAAACTAGTACAAAGAGTTGCCAAAGCTTCGTGTTGGATGATTCTGAGTTGTTTGATTGGACGTTAATTTATTTATTGAGTGTGTAAGTTGAGTTTGACTTTTTAAACAGTAGCTGAACAACAAAAAACGTTACCCGGGGTCTGACAAGTCTTATTTATTTCCGAACTTTCTACCATTCGGATTGTTTTCAAGGTGTCAAACTGCTGGTAAGTTTACGCGGCTAAAACGTTGTTGTTGTTTTTTTTTTACTGGTGTTTCATGTCCTCCTGCTCTTATTTTTATAGAGTCCAGAAGTGGCCTGACTTCCTGTTATGTCTGGCTGTCTGGTGAGCATGACACAGCCCCCCCCCCCCCCGGCTCTCGGTGAGTGTGCAGACAGTCTCAGTTTCGATCAGACGGTGGACACAGACAAGCAGGCGGGCAGCCGGTCTCACCGTCACAGGCAGCGGATCGGATCACAGCCGAGCGGAGAGAGCCGAGACCCGGTGAGTGCAGCTGACACAGCCCGCTGAGTGTTCACCGTGTCCGGAGCGTTTTATACCTGACAACTGTTGATGCTACAGCGACTGTCTCTCTCTCTGTCTGTCTGTCTGTCTGCCTCTCTCTCTGTCTGTCTGTCTGTCTGCCTGCCTCTCTCTCTGTCTGTCTGCATGTCTCAGTATCCGATCGTTATATTAGTCAGTCACTAAATCAACAGAAAATGATCAATGATTGTTTATTGAATTCTGAGGGTCAGACTAAATTAGCAGTTTGGTGACATCACAGACAACTATATGTGGACATCTGACGTCATAATATTGACAATGTAATAATTGTGATCAAAACATAAAGAGATAATGTTCAACATGATGTGTGTTTGTGGAGTCAGAGTAGCTGAAGAGATCAGATCAATAATGAGAGACATGATGTCACACAGTCAAACTGTTCACTGATCAATATACTCTGCAGACATCAGTAACAGTCTTTATCATGTATGACTGAATTGTTACTGTATGTTCCAGCAGTCATTTTACCCAGCTGTTCAGAACTACTACATTTTATCTATATGTTTTTATAGATCAATAAAGTAAGTGAAGCTGATTCCCAGCAGGTGACCTGGTACAGGTGATGTGGACACTCTGACAGGCTGAGTGTCTGATCTTTATAACATGCTGTCACCCCTGAGGTAGCAGCTACATCAGGACAACTGTACAGGAAACCACCAGAGATCTCTGACACTGCTCAACACGTGATATATGTGTACTCATGTCTGTCATGTAATAATGTGCTTTTATATTGATCTCAATAAGATATCCTGATTAAACACAGGTTAATGATCTAACTAAGTAACTATGTAAGAATCACTGCAAACCCAGCTGCTCCTCTGAAACAGTCTCGTCTAGTATTTATACCAAAGACTGTATATGAGAAGTGGACGTAGCCGCCATGATGTCACACACTGGTTTGTGGACTGCTGTTTGGTAATCAGGACATGCTAGTGCTAGCTTGGTTAACAAGGAGCATCTGTAGCTGAAGCTGTGATATTAATTGGGATGCTTATTTTAACTAGCTTAAAACAGGCTTTGAACAGCACGTACTATCTGAAAAAATGAACTCCTCAGAGTGTCTTATTCAACTCAACACTAAACAAGACATTTTCAGGTCGCCATGGTAGTGACCTGTCAATCACAGGTAGCCCCGCCCTAACCCCTCCCCTCTTCCTGGTCTGTGTGACTCTCAATGGGAGCATCAGTGACTAAACGAACATCATGCTGTGTTGAAGAAGAAACTAGAGACGGAGACCATAAACTCATTAGGAACATGTTTACTGAGGGAACAAATCAGGAGAGGAGGAGGAGCATGTTCTCATAGACTTCTATAAGATCAGACTTCTTCTTCAACCAGTGGAGTCGCCCCCTGCTGGACATTAGAGACAATGCAGCTTGAAGGCACTTGGACATTAGCTTTGCTCTTCAGACCCAGAGGCTGTGACCACTTCTTATAGTCTATGGTAAGAACAGTTCCTTTAGAAACACTGAATAGTCAGGAGGGCTGTTGTATTGGCACCAGTGTTGATCGTGCTGTAAACTCTCTGTGTGATAAAGCAGCCTACAGCAGCCATGGTTTAATATTTAGAGCTGCAAATAAAGTTGATGAACAGGTGAATCATTCCGTCTATTAGAGGGCAGAACATATTAAAGGATACACGTCAGGTGAGATCTTCGCACGTCTTGTTTCATCAGAGCAACAGCTCATTCAGAGAAGTTATAAAAAGGATTTTTTCCCATCTGTTGATGTCTAAACAAATACATAAACCAATGATCTCTACACCCCCCTCAGGTGAGCATGTCGGTGCTGGCTCCGCCCCCTAGCAGCAGCTCTGACGCCTGCCTCAGCATCGTCCACAGTCTCATGTGCCACCGGCAGGGAGCGGAGAACGAGGGCTTCGCCAAGCGGGCGATCGAGAGCCTGGTGAAGAAGCTGAAGGAGAAGAAGGACGAGCTGGACTCGCTCATCACTGCTGTCACCACCAACGGCGTCCATCCCAGCAAGTGTGTGACCATCCAGAGGACGCTGGACGGGCGCCTGCAGGTACGACCTCTCTTTAGTTACCTTCTTCTTCTGTGGTTGTTTTATGACACCGACCAGTTTCTCTCCATCAGTCAGCCTGAGCTCAGGTTCACACAGCAGGAGGGACGTAAACACCTTCACACCTGTCCGTCAGTCACATGATGTGTTCATCGTGTGTTTCAGGTCTGATCTCTGTGTGTGTGGACTGTGTGTGTGGACTGTGTGTGTGTGTGTGTGTGTGTGTGTGTGTGTGTGAGAGTGTGTGTGTGTGTGTGTGTGTGTGTGTGTGTGTGTGTGTGTGTGTGTGAGAGTGTGTGTGTGTGTGTGTGTGTGTGAGAGTGTGTGTGTGTGTGTGTGTGTGTGTGTGTGTGTGTGTGTGTGTGTGTGTGTGTGTGTGTGTGTGTGTGAGAGTGTGTGTGTGTGTGTGTGTGTGTGAGAGTGTGTGTGTGTGTGTGTGTGTGTGTGTGTGTGTGTGAGAGTGTGTGAGAGTGTGTGTGCGTGTGTGTGTCTGTGTGTGTGTGTGTGTGTGTGTGTGTGTGTGTGTGTGTGTGTGTGTGTGTGTGTGTGTGTGAGAGTGTGTGAGAGTGTGTGTGCGTGTGTGTGTCTGTGTGTGTGTGTGTGTGTGTGTGTGTGTGTGTGTGTGTGTGTGTGTGTGTGTGAGAGCAGACTGGGTGTGTCAGACTGTTACACAGTAATTATCAGACCAGAGGATGTAAACATGGATCCGTCTGCAGGCTGACAGGAGCCACGTTCAGCTGCAGACTCGGGCTACATTTAAGAACCTGCAGAACTTTTTCCTGGACTGAACGACAGCACACCTGTTCAACAGCACCTACAGTCTCCTCAGAAGTACCTGGAACCTTTTCAAGGACCTTAAGGACTGCCTGAAACCCTCTGGACCCTCTCAGCATTATATGGACCTGCTTCCTTTCTGTGGAACCCAAAACCCCTGAGATGGCCTCAGGAACCCCCAGAACTCCTCCAGCACACCAAGAACCTGTTAAAGCTCTTAAACCTTTTAATAACTACTGGATCTTTTACAATCCTGAGGTCCTGAAGCGTCTTAAAAACTACCAGAAACCTTTTCAAGAACCCCTGGATAGCCCAGGAACCCCCTTAAGTATCTCTGGAAGAAGAAAAATGACACTGCCACAAAAATCCAGAGCAATTTCAAGGACTACTGGAACCATCTCAAGGACCTTAACCACCTCTTCAAATCTGTAAACTCTGAGCACCTCGATCAGAGCCCTGAACCCGTCTCAATAACCGTCCGGCCCTTCGCTGTATCTTGTGGAGCTGCTTAGGAACCGTTCTCTGGAACCCTGAAACCTCTGACATATCCTAAACCTCAAGTACATCTACAACTTTTTCATGCTCGTGCAGCTTTCTAAAGAACCCTTGAGAACCGTCAATAATCCACTGGATTGTCTTTTATCTCAAAGTTCACGACCCCCAGGTACCTAAGGTACTTTTTCAAGTGTTATTGGAGTTCTTTCAGAGCGATTAGAGCCCAACCCAAAAACCCAAACCTTCCTCAAAATCCTGCAACATTCTAAACATTTCAGGTTCCTCTGCAGCAGAACCATTTACTCTTTAATAATTCAGATACAGGATCTCCTGTAACCCACCCCAAGAACTTCCTGAAGTACACCTGGAAGTTCAGTAGCAAGCATGTGACCCTGTCCCAAATCCCAGAGCCTTCTCCAGGACCTGAGAAAGTCTTTTCATAAGGTTTGTAGTTTGATAAGAATCCTGTGAACAACTTCGTGTTCTTCTTCTCTGTCCCTGAACCGTCCTCCAGAGGAGCTCCTGAAAGCTCATCAAGACCCCGTAAAGTCTTTTAATGATTCCGATAACTTCCAGAACCTTCTGAAGAAGCTTTAAACGTCTCAGCAGTTACACAGAGAACCTGATTATATCAGTCAGACACAGACCAGACTGAAGACCGAGGAGGAGGAGGAGGAGGAGGAGGAGGAGGAGGAGGAGCAGCAGGAGGAGGAGGAGGAAGAAGGCAGGCTGGTTGTTTTGTCTGGAACACAGGAAAGGGGCCGGGTTAAGTTAAGCCAGACAGTGTGTGTGTGTGTGTGTGTGTGTGTGTGTGCGTGTGTGCAGACAGACGGGAATGTGTACACGTCTAGAGTTTGTGGGTCTCATACCACAGAGTTTGTACACTGTAAAAAAAACGATCACAACTGAAATCTGATTTAATTGAAACAACATGTTGGTGTGTGACGACGAGCTGCTCCGAGGTTTCACTCATGATAGATGTAATGATAAGAAACAGTGTCAGTGTGAGCAGACGGCCACGGTCAGCCAGCAGCAAGTCTGTGATTGATCAGGTTATTGATCTGTGATCGTCAGCCACACGAGTCTGTGACCCGGAGTGACCAGCAGGGTGATTCATTTTATGAACAAGTGTGTGTGTGTGTGTGTGTGTGTGACTGTGTGTGTGTGTGTGTGTGAGTGTGTGTGTGTGTGTGTGAGTGTGTGTGTGTGTGAGAGTGTGTGTGTGTGTGTGTGACTGTGAGTGTGTGTGTGTGAGTGTGTGTGTGTGTGTGTGTGTGACTGTGAGTGTGTGTGTGTGTGACTGTGTGTGTGTGTGTGTGTGTGTGTGACTGTGAGTGTGTGCGTGTGAGTGTGTGTGACTGTGACTGTGTGTGTGTGTGAGTGTGTGTGTGTGTGAGTGTGTGTGACTGTGACTGTGTGTGTGTGTGTGTGTGTGTGTGACTGTGAGTGTGTGCGTGTGAGTGTGTGTGACTGTGACTGTGTGTGTGTGTGTGTGTGTGTGAGTGTGTGTGACTGTGACTGTGTGTGTGTGTGTGTGTGTGTGTGTGTGTGTGTGTGTGTGTGTGTGACTGTGAGTGTGTGTGTGTGTGTGTGTGTGTGTGTGTGTGTGTGTTTAGTCTGCACAGTGTTCTCCCTGCCCTTCACCTGTGCTCTCAGAACACTCTGCTGCTCCGTGTGTTTCACACAGATCATCACAAAGTGTTGATTCTGTGGAACACGCTGAGCTGCTTTGATCTATGATCAATAAGAAAACGTTATAATGATGGAGCAGGAGGTTTTTACAGTGTGTAGGAGTGTCTCACACACACACACACACACACACACACACACACGTGAGGTCAGACATGATGTCATGGTCGTGGTTTGGCGAGTAAACCCTGCATCACCTGGTACACAAGCACAGACACGCACAGACACACACAGACTGTTTCCGTGGTAACCTCCTGCTCAGCATGACTCAGTTTGTTCTCAAAGTTTATTTAAAACTGCACGGAGGTTCTCACCTGTCTGTCTGTCTGTCTGTCTGTCTGTCTCTCTGTGCCTCATCTGTCTGTCTGTCAAACTGTCTGTCTCTCACTTGTCTGTCACCTCTCTGACCGGTCTGTCTGCCTCTGACCTGTTTGTTCCTCACCCGTCTGTCTCTCACCTGTAAGTCTGTCTCTGCCTGTCTCTGACCTGTCTGTCTCTCACCTGTCTGTGTGCAGGTGGCAGGTAGGAAAGGTTTCCCTCATGTGATCTACGCCCGTCTGTGGCGTTGGCCCGACCTCCATAAGAACGAGCTCAAACACGTGAAGTTCTGTCAGTTCGCCTTCGACCTGAAGTATGACAGCGTGTGTGTGAACCCGTACCACTACGAGAGGGTGGCGTCTCCCCCAACAGGTGACACACACACACACACACACACACGTATGTTATTCATGGCGTGTGTTTGGACTCATGCAGACCTCAGACTGTATAAAAAGATGGCCGACATGACAGCTCCCTAACAGTGAAGCCAACCCTCTCTGTCGCCCCCTGCTGACTGGCTGCAGTATAGCTCATAAAGCCTGCCTCCTCCATGTTAACAGATGGGACATGAGTTTTTCTCAATCATGGTTTCTGTCATTATAGTTAGTTCTTATCATGCTGATTTATGTCCAAGTGTTCATTTTTCTGACACTTTTAATTAGTTATTTGATGCTGTAGAAAGGGGGCGTGGCCTCATGATTGACTGTTGACAAATACAGCTCCTGCAGCTGATCAGTTCCGGATTAGCAGAGTAGAGGACGAACGGCGAGAGGAGACATAACTAAAACAATCACTACAGTCATTGAAGTTTACATACCTGTGAACGTTAACCTCAGACCGACACAAGAAGCTGTTCTGCCCCTCTCCGGCGCGATGCTATGCTCCGTCGGTAACTTCTGCGACTCCTCGTAATCTCGGCTACAAATTCCGCCCGTCTCCGTCTGAGCAGCGCTCGAACATCGCTCCAGATTTGTCGGCGCTGAGTTTGCTAAACAGACTGAATGAGTAACAGAGACAATAAAGACCTAACCACCGTAACATCTTCACTGGTTACTAACCCTATCTCCGGCACGTTTGTGGCGTCAGATGGTGACGCAGCAGGAAAGAGACCAACAGGAGGATACTTCACTGGCAATGGGAAAAGAGACAATCAGCATCTATAAGGAGGGGTGCAACATAGAACAGTATTACAGGCTCCCTCTCCTCTCCTCCTGTCTTCCTTCAGGTCCTCAGTCTCTGATAAAGGAAGAGTTCATGCAGGACTGTCTGCAGATCGACTTACCCCCCCACACTGACCCCTACCACCAGCCCCGTCCTGTCAGCATGTATCCCAGCATGCCCCTGTCTCCCCCAGGTGAGTTTGTCCTTCACACTGGTTTCATTTCACAGTCAGATGAGGCGTCGTGTCCTGACCTGCTGCCGTCTCTCCTGCAGGCAGCAGCTCCATGCCGGCTGCAGCTCTGTCAGCAGGGGGCACCGGAGGCTGCAGCAGAGCCGGGGGAGGGGCCGGGGGAGGAGTCAGGGGTGTCAGCAGCGAGGGCCCCGGCCTCCTCCAGATCGCCCCACCTCAGAACCATGGGGGCCACGCCTCCCCGCCTCACCCGAACCCCCCTCACACCCCCCAGCCTCCTCACCCTCCCACCCCCACCTCTCCTCACCCACAAAACTTGGAGTACAGCAGCCCCCCCAGAACTGGTACTGCACCTGTGCTGCACTGAAGTACACCTGAGATAAACTGTGCTGTTGTCCTGTACTCGCAGTAACAGTAACAATCCTGTGTCTCTGCAGCCAACTGGCCAAGTAACAGCCACGCCCCCTACAGCCCTGCAGGACCTCATCAGAGTGGGCGGAGCCAACAGCACCAGCCATTACATCACCATCAGCATCCCCACGCCCCCAACACTCACTTCTGTATGACATCATGTGACCTTCAATGTCAAACTAAAGTCCTGCAGTATCACATCATACTGAGTCACAGTGTTTGTCCCTGCAGGGTCACAGCATCACAGCACCGCCCCCTATCCACAGCCGGTGTCCAACCACCCAGGTACCTGTCTGTCTGTCTGTCTGTCTGTCTCCTGTAGCCTGTCTCACATTGTCCCCCTGTCTGTCTGTCTCCTGTAGCCTGTCTCACATTGTCCCCCTGTCTGTCTGTCTGTCTCCTGTAGCCTGTCTCACATTGTCCCCCTGTCTGTCTGTCTGTCTCCTGTAGCCT
>NW_027211705.1:1945000-1962500 GCF_022749685.1 Semicossyphus pulcher | reverse complement strand
TCGCGACCAGGTGAGGTTCACAGACACAGTTACCATAGTAACCAACTCAGAGTTAAAGTTACTTCTCTTTCTGAAACGGCAAACCCGAGGTTTCCCTCATTTCAGGGTTAACAAACTCGGGGTTTTCACTAAACCTGCTTTCTGAAACGGACCCCCGGAGAACCAGCTCTGATGACATTAGTTGCTGTCACCTGATATGATCTCTGTTGTTGTAGTTTGTGTAAGCTGACCCTGTGTTCCTGCCAAAAATCAGCTGTTCCATCGATATAGCGACGTCCTGTTTCTGTCTTTGTCTTTTGTCGCACTGTTCCTTTAACACGAGGCCGAAAGTCTATTCATTATTTATTTTTAATGATTATCTGCCAAAGACTCGTTTCCTACTCTTGATGACATCATATCCTGTTTACTTTCTGATTCAGGTTCCCTCCGTTATTACTTTTTTTTCTCTTTCACCTTTTTTCTCACATTTTATATTTTAAAAATGCTTTTATACTGAAAGGGTCTATAACTGTAAAATCTGCAGATTCTTCAAAATAAACTTTTATGATAAAACAACCTTCTTCTTCTGTGATTATTGTCCTTCATTTCTCAGTCAGCTGCTTAAAGGCACTGCAGCTGTTCAGCATATTATGTTGTTAAACTGCACAAAACAACCAGAAACATAATCTTTAAATTAATACATTTACTTCAGGCGTTTAATAAAAAATCTGACTTTATTAATGATCAGAGTTTATCATTCAAAAATATTCTTAAATTAAGAATTAACTTTCATCCTTACATTGTCAGTACATGACCAAAGTATGTGGACAGCTGACTGTGTGTGTGTAACATGTTAGTAACACCATGTTCATTAATGTGCTGGGAAAAGTTCGCTGTTGTTGTATGCTGATGTCACGACTGGAGCAGAGTCATGACAAACAGAGCAGCACCTGAACACACCGTCAATCAACTGTCGGAGATAGTTTTAGTTGTTTTGTTGTTTATAAGACGGAATGAACTTGTGTTTGACAGTTTGGTTTTTGTTGATAGTTTTATTCTGTACAGTAACACAAGTGTAAAGTTGTATCAAAAACCTGAGAGGAAACTGTACTTGTTTTTGTACTTCTTACAAACTTGAAGCTATCAGTCAAATATGGCGCCAATGAGGACAAAGAGACGCTGTATGTACAGTTTAAATGTTTCATGTTCGCCTTCTCATTGGTTACAACGAAGTAACGGCTTTAAAGATTCAACTAATCGAAGAGAAGAGTCTTGCATTGTGAGATTCTGGGGGAGGGACTCGGTGAGTGGCTCATAATTTGGCCAATAGAAAGCGAGAGTCAGAAAATATATGAATATTCATCACAAACGGGGCGTGGTCTTCGTGTGGAGGTCGGGCGCGAGCGAACATGGAGGTTTAGTGACCGCCTGAAAGCTGTTGGTGAAGGAAGCCCACCGTGAGAGCGCGCCGCACTGAACCGTGTTTTATTTTCAGTTTTCCTTTGTTATCCTTTGTTTTTGTGTCCTCCGCTCGGCTCCAACATGGAGATGAAGAAGAGGATCAGCCTGGAGCTGAGGAACAGAAAGCCCGCTGAGGTGTGTAACTACAACACTACCGACTAATATTTATTTATTTCCAGGAGAAATGGGTGAAGGATGCAGACTCGAGCGAAATGACGATGCTGAAAACATTCAGCATGAACAGACGTTCCCTCTGCTGTATCAGTAAAATTATCTCTGCCGACATTTTGACCCAGAAAACAACTTCAGCGCAGCTCCAACATGGAGGAAACTCATCCGGCCGCCGAAAGAGGAGCCCTTCGCGTGCAGGCTCTCTCTCGCGCTCGGAGTTCTCGCTCGCTTGTGAAGACTCCCTGGAGCTTCGCGCGAGCCTTCTTCAGCTAGCATACGAGCTAACAGGCTAAACTGGCGCTTGCCCAGCCCTCATGTTAGCCCGGTGGTTTGGATTAGGTGTCTGGGGTGGTACGGAAAAAAAATACACCTGCGCGTGCTTGTTTGATGCCGGTTACTTTTGTCAAAACCCTTCAGGTCGACCGACTTCTGAACAGGCTCCATTTTCGGTGTTAAATAGTTGGTTATCCACGCTGCCTGTAATCTGATGGCGCGTCAAGCCGGACTCCATTCTTAAATCCCAGTTTTATTAGTTCAGTCTTTTACAGGTCAAAGCGATTCTCTGTCACAGCAACATTTAATTGTTATCACAGCTCTAATGCTTCTGGTCAGTTCGGCGCACATTATGTTCACCAGCAGTCCTTCATTTGGATTAGACATAACTTTTAATTACGGTTCTCCCGGATGTTCCCGCCCACTCTTTCTGTGTTTTGATGGTGTAATTTGCGGTTGTAAATATATTCAACAGTGCGTGAAATAAATCAGTATAACATTAAGTTAAGTGTGTTTGGCAGGTTTAACGTGACCCGGAGAACTGCAGGTTGTAACGTAAACGACGAGACTGATCTGAACAGGATGTTTTTTGAATGGAGTCTGGTGAAGCGACTCTTATCCCAGCTGTAAGCAGCGTTTCCCTCCATTACTAATGACGACAAAGTTAAAACGACTTAAATCTGTCGGTGGTCGTTCGTTTCCAGATCTATTGAATTGAATTTTTTTTAATAGGGACGCAATATACCACAATTAAACGATAGCACGAGACTGATGTGTTGCACAGAGAGTTTATAGCTTTCGCTAATTTTCAACTCTTGTCCCTAGCCTTTACATATACACTACACTAGGGTGTGTGTTTCTGTCACTCATCAAAGAATGTTTATAAGGTGAGATGTATCTACCCATAAAGGGGGCGGTACTTCCGCTTGTCTCACAGTGGTCCTAATGTTGAATGTGTGTTTTTATAGACTAAGTTTCACCAACATGAACAGTGATTTAAATCGTCTCCAGAGTCTAATGATGATCGGGTCCAGGTTTGACTCATGAGAAACAGGACCTGGTCTAATGTGGTCTGGATGATGAAAGCGTTGTGTTTTATTTTTTACAACACGTGCTTTAAAAGGTCCTGTATTTAAACCAGCCTCTGCAGCCTTGTTGTTCCAGTCCAGGTTTGACCAGACTTGTAGTGTTATTTTACGTAGACATGCACTCATGTGGTCTGATGGGGGACAGGTACTAACGGTTAACTCAGACAGCTGGTGTTCAGGCCCTGCAGTGCTGCAGTAAGTGACTTTTACAGTAATAAAAGATACGGTAATCATGCTGAGTGTTTGTTTTATTGTCCACCCAGCTACATACAGAGTGTGTGAGACAACACGTCACTGTAACTGCAGGAGATCAATTATGCTGCATGTGTGTGTCTGATGGACGAATATCACCACAATACTGTAAATACAATATTTCTGATAAAGTTTCCCTCCCGTGACAGAGAAATATACATGTTGAAAATGTGAACCTCATTGCTGCCCTCTGGTGGACAAACTGCAGAGTGACGTCAATGTTACATTTCTAAACATTTTAGTTTTATTGTCATGAATCAGCTGATAGTCTTATCCACTGCATGTTTCTAACAGTTTCCTGTGTGTGTGTGTGTGTGTGCGCATGTTCATGTGCACACAGGTGGTGGAGCTGGTGGTGGATAACTGTCACTCTGCTGACGGAGAGGTGGAGGGTCTGACAGACGAGTACACAGAGCTGGAGATCCTCAGCATGGTGAACGTGGGCCTCAGCTCGCTCTCCAAACTGCCCTCACTGCCCAAACTACGCAAGGTCAGCCCGCACTTCCTGTTTCCCACAATGCAACAGTTTATTTCTGTGTGGCTGTGATAAGCAGATGTTTCTACCTGAGTAACCTGCTCTGTGTGTGTGTGTGTGTGTGTGTGTGTGTGTGTGTGTGTGTGTGTGTGTGTGTGTGTGTGTGTGTGTGTGTGTGTGTGTGTGTGTGTGTGTGTGTGTGTGTGTGTGTGTGTGTGTGTGTGTGTGTGTGTGTGTGTGTGTGTGTGTGTGTGTGTGTGTGTGTTAGCTGGAGGTGAGTGATAACATCATCTCAGGAGGTCTGGACTCGCTGGCAGAGAAATGTCCCAACCTGACGTACCTGAACCTGAGTGGGAACAAGATCAAGGAGATGAGCAGCATCGAGGTTCTGGTGAGCCTGACACAGAGTCTAACATTGACTGTAAATAAAGATGGCCGCCGCGTCTCCACCTCCTCTCATTGTACAAACATAAAGCCCAATTCCCCCCAGAGCGGGCGCTGCCATCTTGCTCGTGTATCCAGAGTGTGTGCAGTAGAGATCGGCTGGTGGAGCCGCAGTATCGACGCCCCGCCCCTTCTTCTACCCAAACACACCTTTACCGTGTGTCCTTGCCGTGTTGGAGCCCTCAGGTGGGCTCAGTCTGCAGCAGAACAGCTTCTTGTGTCGGTCTGAAGCAGATACTTGCGCTTATGGAAAGTTCAATGACTGTAGTTTTCACAATAAGAGCGTCCCTGTATGTAGTCCGAGCTCAGCAGCAGTGTAGAACGTGTTCCTGACTCTGTTCTCGGCTCGTTCTGCAGCAGAACCTGAAGAACCTGAAGAGTCTGGACCTGTACAGCTGTGAGGTTTCCACGCTGGATGACTACAGAGAGAACGTGTTCGAGCTGCTGCCTCACCTCACCTACCTGGATGGATATGACCAGGAGGACAATGAGGTGCCCGACTCCGAGGCCGACAACGGTGAGAGAGGAACAGACGCTGTGATTTACTGATTTGCCTGAACGTAACATCAGAGACAAAAGTTTATTACACCAGCTGCTTTACGTATAAACCGTCTGACTCCAAATATAATCAAAGAACTAAACTCTGGTTCCAGACGATGATGATGAGGCCGGTCCACACGGAGACGATGACGATGATGACGAGGATGATGAAGAGGACGAGGAAGACGAGGACGCCTCTGAAGGAGACGAAGACGAGGTGGGCCTGTCCTACCTGATGAAGGAGGGCATCCAGGTGAGTGTGCAGCACACAGAGGGGGTGGAGATGTGAGACGTTTTAGTTTGAAGCTGACACGTTTGTCCTTCCTGTCAGGATGAGGAAGATGACGGAGACTATGTAGAAGAAGAGGAGGAGGATGAGGAGGACGAGGAAGATGGAGGTAAACACTAAAATCGAGGATCTAAAAATCTGCTCTCAAAATATTGTTAATGTTTAAAAATTGCTTTAATTTGAAAACCCTTCTGTGTTCCTGTCAGATGTGGACGGTGCGGATGTTCGGGGGGAGAAGAGAAAGAGAGACGCAGAGGATGAAGGTGACGATGACGATGACGAATAGTCCAGCCACCTTCACACTATAACACCCCCCACCCCACTACAGTGACCCCTGACCCCGCCAGCTGACCTCAGAGCCGCAGACTGACAGAAACGCTCAGATCAGATTTTATAAACAGTTTTTTATCTAACATGTTTTAATCAGTAAAGACAAACCACAAGCTAATGTTAGCTAGCGTTAGCACCTCGTCCTCAAACAGATCTGTGTGTGGAGTCTCGACTGTAACCCCGGGTGGACAGTGAACGCAGCGCAGCTTCAACACGATGCCTTCAGGTACACTCTTTAGTGTAGGACACAGAGGTAACGTGTAAACAGAAGAAAGTAGAGCTTGTGTAACAACACACACGGAGTGTTACAGTGTGAGCTGACGGTGTGTTCGCTGACAGTAGGAATCAGACCATCTGCTGCTGCCACCTTAGCGACAGTGCTAATGTAGCAGAGACTTGATTCTGATCTGAGGTTAATAAGTTGTTCAGGCAAAGGTCAAAGCAGTACAAAGTACATGTGGACATGTTTCATTTGTAGTGAGTGTGGATCCATTTCTGCAGCCTGAAGCTCTGATTTACACGCGGCCAGTAAATCAGCTCCACTTTTAGTCATCTTCTTTTGGCCTGCAGTAGTTTAAGTGAATCCACTTCATGTTAGAAAACGTGACATCACACAGTCTCTTTCAGTCCAGACATGCATAAGCTCCGCCCCCTCACCTGTCAGTCTGCGGCTCTCTGTGTCAGTCCGGCTCTTCTGGGTCCCTGTGGATCTGGTCCCGGTCCCGGTCCCGGTCCCGCTCTGTGTAAATAGCAGCGGTCTCTGTAGGTCTCTGTCGTCGTCTGTTTGAAACTTTAATTTTATTTTTTTATTCCTGTCTGACGTGAAGCTGTAACCAGAGTTTTTCAATAAAATCAAACCAAACCTCAGAGTCTGTGTGATCCATCAGCTGTTACCTGTTTCTTAGAGTCAGGTCGCTCAGGTAAACATCAGTGAACAGTTAAGACTTTTTTTTTACTAAGTTTTAAAACTCACTAAAAGACAAAGTGAGTAAAAGTTCAGTAATCATTAAAAGTTGAAAACGTTTCTAACATGTTGAGTCTGATGCGTTTCCTGTGTTGACCACATGGTGGCGCTGCAGCTCAGCTCACAACACAAACGGCTTCAATGTTTGAGTGTTTTTTATTTGTGTTAAAAATACATGAAGCTTTGAAATGTTGTCAATCACAGAATATAGGTAAAGAAAGAGGTAAAGAGCTAAAGAAAAGGTAAAGAAAGAGTTAAAGAAAAGGTAAAGAGCTAAAGAAAAGGTAAAGAAAGAGTTTAAGAAAAGGTAAAGAAAGAGTTAAAGAAAAGGTAAAGAGCTAAAGAAAGAGTTAAAGAAAGAGGTAAAGAGCTAAAGAAAGAGTTAAAGAAAGAGGTAAAGAGCTAAAGAAAGAGTTAAAGAAAAGGTAAAGAGCTAAAGAAAGAGTTTAAGAAAAGGTAAAGAAAGAGTTAAAGAAAAGGTAAAGAAAGAGTTAAAGAAAAGGTAGAGAAAGGAAAAGAAAGAGGTAAAGAAAGGAAAAGAAAGAGGTAAAGAAAAGGTAAAGAAAGAGTAAAAGAAAAGGTAAAGAAAGAGGTAAAGAAAAGGTAAACAAAGAGTTAAGGAAAAGGTAAAGAAAGAGTAAAAGAAAAGGTAAAGAAAAGGTAAAGAAAGAGTTAAAGAAAAGGTAAAGAGCTAAAGAAAGAGTTAAAGAAAGAGGTAAAGAGCTAAAGAAAGAGTTAAAGAAAAGGTAAAGAAAGAGGTAAAGAAAAGGTAAACAAAGAGTTAAGGAAAAGGTAAAGAAAGAGTAAAAGAAAAGGTAAAGAAAGAGTAAAAGAAAAGGTAAAGAAAAGGTAAAGAAAGAGTTAAGGAAAAGGTAAGGAAAAGGTAAAGAGAGTTAAGGAAAAGGTAAGGAAAAGGTAAAGAAAGAGTTAAGGAAAAGGTAAGGAAAAGGTAAAGAGAGTTAAGGAAAAGGTAAAGAAAGAGTTAAGGAAAAGGTAAAGACAGAGTTAAAGAAAAGGTAAAGAGCTAAAGAAAGGTAAAGAAAAGGGAAAGAAAGAGTTAAAGAAAAGGTAAAGAAAGAGGTAAAGAAAGAGTTAAAGAAAAGGTAAAGAGCTAAAGAAAAGGTAAAGAAAGAGTTTAAGAAAAGGTAAAGAAAGAGGTAAAGAAAGAGTTAAAGAAAAGGTAAAGAGCTAAAGAAAGAGGTAAAGAGCTAAAGAAAAGGTAAAGAGCTAAAGAAAGAGTTAAAGAAAAGGTAAAGAAAGAGTTAAAGAAAAGGTAAAGAGCTAAAGAAAGAGTAAAGAAAGAGTTAAAGAAAAGGTAAAGAAAGAGTTAAAGAAAAGGTAAAGAGCTAAAGAAAGAGTTTAAGAAAAGGTAAAGAAAGAGTTAAAGAAAGAGGTAAAGAAAAGGTAAAGAAAAGGTAAAGAAAGAGTAAAAGAAAAGGTAAAGAAAAGGTAAAGAAAGAGTAAAAGAAAAGGTAAAGAAAAGGTAAAGAAAGAGGTAAAGAAAAGGTAAAGAAAAGGTAAACAAAGAGTTAAGGAAAAGGTAAAGAAAGAGTAAAAGAAAAGGTAAAGAAAAGGTAAAGAAAGAGTTAAAGAAAAGGTAAGGAAAAGGTAAGGAAAAGGTAAAGAAAGAGTTAAGGAAAAGGTAAGGAAAAGGTAAAGAAAAGGTAAAGAAAGAGGTAAAGAAAGGAAAAGAAAGAGGTAAAGAAAGGAAAAGAAAGAGGTAAAGAAAAGGTAAAGAAAGAGTAAAAGAAAAGGTAAAGAAAGGGTAAAGAAAAGGTAAAGAAAGAGTAAAAGAAAAGGTAAAGAAAAGGTAAAGAAAGAGGTAAAGAAAAGGTAAAGAAAAGGTAAACAAAGAGTTAAGGAAAAGGTAAAGAAAGAGTAAAAGAAAAGGTAAAGAAAAGGTAAAGAAAGAGTTAAGGAAAAGGTAAGGAAAAGGTAAAGAAAGAGTTAAGGAAAAGGTAAGGAAAAGGTAAAGAAAAGGTAAAGAAAGAGTAAAAGAAAAGGTAAAGAAAAGGTAAAGAAAGAGTAAAAGAAAAGGTAAGGAAAAGGTAAAGAAAAGGTAAAGAAAGAGTAAAAGAAAAGGTAAAGAAAAGGTAAAGAAAGAGTAAAAGAAAAGGTAAGGAAAAGGTAAGGAAAAGGTAAAGAAAAGGTAAAGAAAGAGTAAAAGAAAAGGTAAAGAAAAGGTAAAGAAAGAGTAAAAGAAAAGGTAAAGAAAAGGTAAAGAAAGAGTAAAAGAAAAGGTAAGGAAAAGGTAAAGAAAAGGTAAAGAAAGAGTAAAAGAAAAGGTAAGGAAAAGGTAAAGAAAAGGTAAAGAAAAGGTAAAGAAAGAGTTAAGGAAAAGGTAAGGAAAAGGTAAAGAAAGAGTTAAGGAAAAGGTAAGGAAAAGGTAAAGAAAAGGTAAAGAAAGAGTAAAAGAAAAGGTAAAGAAAAGGTAAAGAAAGAGTAAAAGAAAAGGTAAGGAAAAGGTAAAGAAAAGGTAAAGAAAGAGGTAAAGAAAAGGTAAAGAAAGAGGTAAAGAAAAGGTAAAGAAAGAGTTAAAGAAAAGGTAAAGAGCTAAAGAAAGAGTTAAAGAAAGAGGTAAAGAGCTAAAGAAAGAGTTAAAGAAAGAGGTAAAGAGCTAAAGAAAGAGGTAAAGAGCTAAAGAAAGAGTTAAAGAAAAGGTAAAGAGCTAAAGAAAGAGTTTAAGAAAAGGTAAAGAAAGAGTTAAAGAAAAGGTAAAGAGCTAAAGAAAGAGTTAAAGAAAGAGGTAAAGAGCTAAAGAAAGAGTTAAAGAAAGAGGTAAAGAGCTAAAGAAAGAGTTAAAGAAAAGGTAAAGAAAGAGTTAAAGAAAAGGTAAAGAGCTAAAGAAAGAGTTAAAGAAAGAGGTAAAGAGCTAAAGAAAGAGTTAAAGAAAGAGGTAAAGAGCTAAAGAAAGAGTTAAAGAAAGAGGTAAAGAGCTAAAGAAAGAGTTAAAGAAAAGGTAAAGAAAGAGTTAAAGAAAAGGTAAAGAGCTAAAGAAAGAGTTTAAGAAAAGGTAAAGAAAGAGTTAAAGAAAAGGTAAAGAAAGAGTTAAAGAAAAGGTAGAGAAAGGAAAAGAAAGAGGTAAAGAAAGAGGTAAAGAAAGGAAAAGAAAGAGGTAAAGAAAAGATAAAGAAAGAGTAAAAGAAAAGGTAAAGAAAAGGTAAAGAAAGAGTAAAAGAAAAGGTAAAGAAAGAGGTAAAGAAAAGGTAAAGAAAAGGTAAACAAAGAGTTAAGGAAAAGGTAAAGAAAGAGTAAAAGAAAAGGTAAAGAAAAGGTAAAGAAAGAGTTAAGGAAAAGGTAAGGAAAAGGTAAAGAGAGTTAAGGAAAAGGTAAGGAAAAGGTAAAGAAAGAGTTAAGGAAAAGGTAAGGAAAAGGTAAAGAGAGTTAAGGAAAAGGTAAGGAAAAGGTAAAGAAAGAGTTAAGGAAAAGGTAAAGACAGAGTTAAAGAAAAGGTAAAGAGCTAAAGAAAGGTAAAGAAAAGGGAAAGAAAGAGTTAAAGAAAAGGTAAAGAAAGAGGTAAAGAAAGAGTTAAAGAAAAGGTAAAGAAAGGAAAAGAAAGAGCTAAAGAAAAGGTAAAGAAAGAGTTAAAGAAAAGGTAAAGAGCTAAAGAAAAGGTAAAGAAAGAGTTTAAGAAAAGGTAAAGAAAGAGGTAAAGAAAGAGTTAAAGAAAAGGTAAAGAGCTAAAGAAAGAGTTAAAGAAAGAGGTAAAGAGCTAAAGAAAAGGTAAAGAGCTAAAGAAAGAGTTAAAGAAAAGGTAAAGAAAGAGTTAAAGAAAAGGTAAAGAGCTAAAGAAAGAGTAAAGAAAGAGTTAAAGAAAAGGTAAAGAAAGAGTTAAAGAAAAGGTAAAGAGCTAAAGAAAAGGTAAAGAGCTAAAGAAAGAGTTTAAGAAAAGGTAAAGAAAGAGTTAAAGAAAGAGGTAAAGAAAAGGTAAAGAAAAGGTAAAGAAAGAGTAAAAGAAAAGGTAAAGAAAAGGTAAAGAAAAGGTAAAGAAAGAGTAAAAGAAAAGGTAAAGAAAAGGTAAAGAAAGAGGTAAAGAAAAGGTAAAGAAAAGGTAAACAAAGAGTTAAGGAAAAGGTAAAGAAAGAGTAAAAGAAAAGGTAAAGAAAAGGTAAACAAAGAGTTAAGGAAAAGGTAAGGAAAAGGTAAAGAAAGAGTTAAGGAAAAGGTAAGGAAAAGGTAAAGAAAAGGTAAAGAAAGAGTTAAGGAAAAGGTAAGGAAAAGGTAAAGAAAAGGTAAAGAAAGAGTAAAAGAAAAGGTAAAGAAAAGGTAAAGAAAAGGTAAAGAAAGAGTTAAGGAAAAGGTAAAGAAAGAGTTAAAGAAAAGGTAAAGAGCTAAAGAAAAGGTAAAGAAAGAGTTTAAGAAAAGGTAAAGAAAGAGGTAAAGAAAGAGTTAAAGAAAAGGTAAAGAGCTAAAGAAAGAGTTAAAGAAAGAGGTAAAGAGCTAAAGAAAAGGTAAAGAGCTAAAGAAAGAGTTAAAGAAAAGGTAAAGAAAGAGTTAAAGAAAAGGTAAAGAGCTAAAGAAAGAGTAAAGAAAGAGGTAAAGAAAAGGTAAAGAAAGAGTTAAAGAAAAGGTAAAGAGCTAAAGAAAAGGTAAAGAGCTAAAGAAAGAGTTTAAGAAAAGGTAAAGAAAGAGTTAAAGAAAGAGGTAAAGAAAAGGTAAAGAAAAGGTAAAGAAAAGGTAAAGAAAGGTAAAGAAAGAGGTAAAGAAAAGGTAAGGAAAAGGTAAAGAAAAGGTAAAGAAAAGGTAAAGAAAAGGTAAAGAAAGAGTAAAAGAAAAGGTAAAGAAAAGGTAAAGAAAGAGTAAAAGAAAAGGTAAGGAAAAGGTAAAGAAAAGGTAAAGAAAGAGGTAAAGAAAAGGTAAAGAAAGAGGTAAAGAAAAGGTAAAGAAAGAGGTAAAGAAAGAGGTAAAGAAAAGGTAAAGAAAGAGTAAAGAAAAGGTAAAGAAAAGGTAAAGAAAAGGTAAAGAAAGGTAAAGAAAGAGGTAAAGAAAAGGTAAAGAAAAGGTAAAGAAAGAGGTAAAGAAAAGGTAAAGAAAAGGTAAAGAAAAAGGTAAAGAAAAGGTAAAGAAAGGTAAAGAAAGAGGTAAAGAAAAGGTAAAGAAAAGGTAAAGAAAGGTAAAGAAAGAGGTAAAGAAAAGGTAAAGAAAAGGTAAAGAAAAGGTAAAGAAAGAGGTAAAGAAAAGGTAAAGAAAAGGTAAAGAAAGAGGTAAAGAAAAGGTAAAGAAAGAGGTAAAGAAAAGGTAAAGAAAAGGTAAAGAAAAGGTAAAGAAAGGTAAAGAAAGAGGTAAAGAAAAGGTAAAGAAAAGGTAAAGAAAGAGGTAAAGAAAAGGTAAAGAAAAGGTAAAGAAAGAGGTAAAGAAAAGGTAAAGAAAAGGTAAAGAAAAAGGTAAAGAAAAGGTAAAGAAAAGGTAAAGAAAAAGGTAAAGAAAAGGTAAAGAAAAGGTAAAGAAAGGTAAAGAAAGAGGTAAAGAAAAGGTAAAGAAAAGGTAAAGAAAGAGGTAAAGAAAAGGTAAAGAAAAGGTAAAGAAAAGCTAGAAGTGAAATCTGAAACTGATCGAGTTCTGACTTCTGATTCAGATAAACACACAGATCGATTCTCATCCAAACAAGTGAAACATTCTACAGCTGATTTCATGAACGTCTCATGCAAACATGTTGCAAACCTTCTGCTTTACATTAAACTTGTCTCCATGGCAACAGAGCAGCCAGATGCTGACCAACCCAGTCTGACCTCTGACCTCAGAGGATGGGGCGGAGCTTTAACACGTTAAGAACTCAGCTGATTTGTTTATCAGGCAAGTTTCTGCTGAGGCGAACAAACACAAACAAAACTATTTCAATACGACACGCACACACACACACACACACACACACACACACACACACACACACACTCTCACACTCGACTGGACGACTATAACTCACTCCTTTTCGGTGTGAGCCAAAAGTCTCTCTCTCGCCTGCAGCTGGTCCAGAGCGCAGCAGCTCAGCTTCTCACTGGTTAAACAGACGACATCACATGACCCCGGGCGAGCCTTCTCTGCACGGGCTCCCGATTTTAAGATTTTACTGCCCTGAATTACATTTTAGACATGCTGACCCCTAATGAGCCATCTCACGCCCTTACATCCTCAGGTGGGGCTCTTCTGGTCGTTCCAAAGTCGAGGCTCATATCTAAAGGTGAGCTTCTGTCGACTCTGAACGAGCTGCCTGAGGAGATGAGGCTGCAGAGTCAGAGACACCTTTTAAATCACCTCTTAAAACTCACTTTTACAGACTTGTATGTGTCCTTTAATTCATTCATCTGTTCTTACCGTCCTTTATTGCTTTTATTTATTTACTTATTTATCCTTTACTTTTCATACTGTTTTATTTCCTCGGATGTGACGTCGTCTTCTCATCATCTCTTTATCATCTTTTATTGCTTTTATTCTTTTTTGTATCTCTTTATTTGCATTGCTTTGTTGCTTTACCTTTAAGGTCTGCGTGTTTGATCACTTTCATGTGTAGTTGTTCTTGTTGACCTTTTGCGTTTGCATTGTGTTTCCTTTCTGTAATCTGTCAGTCACAGCACTTTGTAAACATCTGATTTTAAAGGTGCTTGTCTTTACAAAACAGTTATTATTATTATTATCATTATTATTACAATAAACAACTATAATTATAATAAGATTATAACGCCATCAGACTGATCCATGAACTGACACATTAACACTCTCAGTTGATTGCAGGTGTGAACTGGAGGTGTTGATTCTCTCAGTGAGAGTCAGATCAGGTCGCCTAGCAACACACGCACATACACACACACAGGTCTAATTAAAGCCTTCATGTTTCCTCGTTAGCAGTAATGACAGAAGTGATCACAGTTCAGTTTGCAGGTTTTATTTAAGCACATTCAGAACCAGCCTACAGCACTACTGGACTACATCTCCCATCATCCTCTCTGGCTTTAAGGCTACAGCCGCTGCTGGGTGCAACAGAGAACACAAACTACATACAGGAAGACGTGAGAGGGCATCAAAGAAACAAACCTGAGCTGAGAGCAGTCACAGGAAGCAGAATGATTTGATTTATTACCAACATGTGAGAGGTCAAAGGTCAAACTCTGTTTCTATATACTCATTCGTTTGAGTGTTTACTTACATTTCAAAATAAAATGTTTATTTCGTACCTTCACGTGACGTCCTTCAGCTTTATTGCTGCGGTCAAACAAACAGGAAACAGCTGATCTCAGGCTTACTAAAAGTACAAAAGTCTGAATCCTGTTTAGAAAAATAAACTCTGATGATTGTTTTAACCTGCACAGCTGTTTGACTCTCACACCTGTCCATCATCAGTCATGTGACCTGCTGAAGTACCTCTGAGCATGCTCACAGGTCACTTCACCACAGGGTCAAAGATGAAAAGTTTTACAGTCAAGTCTCGCAGTTTAGTTCGTCCGGTTACACCACAGACTGTATATACATATTCATACAGTTACACAGTGTAGGACTCTGACTGATCGTCTGAGCAGGATCAACACCAGAGGCTCCATCAGGTAAGAAGCTGACATGTAGAAGCCATCTTGGAATAATAACTGAACACCACAGATGAGCATATATTTATATCATATTTATGATTCTGACTGTTTGGAGGTTTTATTGAAACAAATATTAAAATACCTGAAGAGAAGTTTCATCAGTAGGTTCTGCTTAACATCAATGCAGCAGTAATGCTCGTTTCCTTTAGCCATGATGCTACATTAACATTAGCTAGCTAACATTATCTCATTCATGTTAGCTCCTTTAGCTCATGTTAACTCATTTAGCCACAGAAGTTCATGATGCTGGAAATGAATGAAAAAACAAGCGTTCTGATTATCAGTTAAATGATGAGTCAGCTAAAATTAGCTTGCTAGCTTAAACGTTAGCTAGTTATCACTTTAGCTACTTATCACTTAGCTTCTACTTCATAAACACTATTTTCAGGTTGAGCCACAAGTATGGGAACCAGTCAGACACCTCCTCCGGTTTAGCTGCTAACAGCTAAAGTTTAGCTAGTTTAATGTTAGCTAGTCTTCGTGAACAGTTCACGGCGAGGTGACTAAATGAATCAATGAATTAATCGACTGAAATTAAGTCTCTATTTATTTTGTTAGTTTATCTTTTTAGTTAGTTTCATTTTTCATCAACTAATTGAAAATTTATAGTTAGAATAATTGCGTTAATAAGCCTTAGCATTAGCTCACTGCACCTGTCATTTATCCACTTGCTAGCTTGTACTGCAACAGCCTCCTTGTTTCCTGAGGCTACATTAGCATAAGTTAGCTAATATAAGCTATAACATTAGCTCACAATCTTTAAGCTAGCTTAGTTCATCAGCTGAAGGGTTGGAGGTGTAAGAGTGACTGAAATTTCACCAAAAAATAAGACTTGTGTTTGACTGCTAGCTCACGTTAGCATACATTTGTCTCGATTATGACTGCACTGCTATCATGCTTGTAAACCATTCTTTCCTTTATATTCATAGTTTGTAGTTTTAGTCTGATTGTTTTCTACATTCGTTTTAGCTTCTCCGTAACTGTTAGCTCTGTTAGCTTCTGGAGCAGCTGGTCCTGATCTGTAGAGACGAACAATCAGGACTCCGGTGCTGCTGGGTTCACCAGGTCTGCTTCAGGGTTCTGAGGGATGTCGGGTTGAATTCAAACTTTGTCAGAATCAGTTCAGTTCTGGTGAAACATCCTGAGTCTGAGTCTCCTGCTGAGACTGAGGCTGCTTCGTTGTCGCCCCCTGCTTGCTCCAGAAAACATTCAGAGAAGAGAGGAAGAAGAAGCAGCAGAGTCTGAGCTGAACTGTCTCTGCATGGTTTGAAGTGCATAGTAAGTGTTTAGGTTCTCCAGTTATGTAGGTACCAAACTGAACATACATCATATAACATGAAAGTCTTAATGAACGCAGACTCCTCAAGCAGAACTGACATGAACTCCTCGAGACATTTTGACAGGATGAGGAGACGCGAGTAAACACAAGGTCCCTCTGAGGTCATCAGTTCTGCTGCTGTTTTAGACCATTTAAATGTGACCTGATGATGAGATGAAAACATGTAACTGTCCCCTCAAACAACATTTGACCCGCACTCGTACCGTCAGCTGTTTGAAACTCAGGTTAGATTTCAGGTTAGATCAAATGATCAAAGAAACATCAGGTTTGTCCTCGTCTGAACTCTTGGCACATTCACTCACTGTGATGGGACATCAGATCAGTTCCTCCAGAGTTTCTGCTGATTTTTTTAGGACTTTTCAAGGCCTGGAAATTTGTTCAAGGAAGACGCACCAGTCAAATTTACGCTACACATTATTTATGGGAGGAAGATGTTCTGAGCTCTGAGCCGGATCAGTCAGTAGGACGGTTCTGGTTCCTCCCAACATCTGAAACTAATACCTGAAAGTTTCCCAATAATTTAAAGGTCTGATCCAGGTCTGATCCAGTTCTTAGTCTGAAGTCAAACAGGAACAGAATCTGAGTCCAGCCTCACCTGATCGGAATGATCTGGGTCGTACCAGAACCACTTGGTACGGAGCGTCTCACTTAGGGCTCTTGCGTTCTAGGTTCAGTTTATTGCTGTTGGAGGGGGAGAGGGGGGAGGAGGAGTCCAGCTGGTGGTACAACGCCCTCAGCTCCTTCACCTCCTCCAGCACCTCCCGGGCCTGACTCCAGGCCGCCGCCGCCTCCTTCAGGAGTCTCTCCGCTTCAGCTCGCGTTGCTTCAGTCGCCTCCTTCCCCTTCATCTTCCCCCGCTCCACCACAGCCTCGCCCCGCACCTCTGTCAGCAGCCGCTCCGTCTTCTCCAATTTCTGGCTGATCAGGTCCTGCAGCCGGCTGATGGGCGCCGCGGTGCCGCTCAGCGTGGAGCCGGGAGATCGGGTCCGGTTCTTCACAGCTTTACTCTCTGACTGCGTCAGAATCTCATCCATGGAGGCGCAGCGGTTTTTCTCCTCCGCTGTCAGACGTTTTTCAGGCTGGGGGGTTTGAGCGGGGCCCGTCTGCTCCCACACCACCGCCACCTCCCGGGGAAGGCTCTGGGATTTCCCACAAGCCTCGGTGGTCCGGGCAGAGAGAGAGCCGTCAGTCTTTGACCTGGGACAGTCCGGGCTGAGGTGAGATTTGTCCAAGTCGACCCTGAAGGCATCGCAGCCATCGGCTCCCTGAGGAGGCAGAGACTCCTCCTCCTGGATCAGGTCCAGAGTCAGCATCCCATCTGAGGAGGAGGTGGAGGCCTGACAAACAGAGAGGAGGAGATCAGTCACCTGCACAACACCTGAACTCTGACTGAGACAGTCCAGAGCCCCAAACACATTCACACATCTCACTGAGACAACCAACGCTTTAGGATGAGAGGAGTCTGACAGAGGAGATGGAGGAGGTGGAGATGGAGGAGGTGGAGATGGAGGGGGAGGGAGATGAAGGAGGTGAAGATGAAGGAGGTGGAGATGGAGAAGGTGGAGATGAAGGAGGTGAAGATGAAGGGGGTGGAGGAGATGGAGGGGGTGAAGATGGAGGAGGTGGAGATGGAGGAGGTGAAGATGAAGGAGGTGGAGATGGAGGGGATGAAGATGGAGGAGGTGGAGACGAAGGAGGTGGAGAAGGAGGAGGTGGAGATGGAGGGGGTGAAGATGGAGGGGGAGGGAGATGGAGGAGGTGGAGATGGAGGGGGAGGGAGATGAAGGAGGTGGAGATGGAGGAGGTGAAGATGAAGGAGGTGAAGATGAAGGAGGTGGAAGATGAAGGAGGTGGAGGAGATGGAGGGGGTGAAGATGGAGGAGGTGGAGATGAAGGAGGTGAAGATGAAGGAGGTGGAGATGGAGGAGGTGGAGATGGAGGAGGTGAAGATGAAGGAGGTGAAGATGAAGGAGGTGGAAGATGAAGGAGGTGGAGGAGATGGAGGGGGTGAAGATGGAGGAGGTGGAGATGAAGGAGGTGAAGATGAAGGAGGTGGAGATGGAGGGGGTGAAGATGGAGGAGGTGAAGATGAAGGAGGTGAAGATGAAGGAGGTGGAGGAGATGGAGGGGGTGAAGATGGAGGAGGTGGAGATGGAGGAGGTGGAGATGAAGGAGGTGGAGATGGAGGGGGTGAAGATGGAGGGGGAGGGAGATGAAGGAGGTGAAGATGAAGGAGGTGGAGATGAAGGAGGTGAAGATGAAGGAGGTGGAGGAGATGGAGGGGGTGAAGATGGAGGAGGTGGAGATGGAGGAGGTGA
>NW_027211705.1:1825000-1935000 GCF_022749685.1 Semicossyphus pulcher | reverse complement strand
CTCCTGTGTTCGGAGCAGCAGTGAAACTCGAGCTCTCTGTGTGTCTGCAGCTCAAACTGAAACTGGACTCCTGCAGAACAACGCTGCAGACCGTCGAGGAGAACCGTTCTGTTTACAGCCAGAACCAAAACATCAACAGAACATGAGGAACACGATCAGCACTGCACAGAGTACTCACAGGTACTCACAGGTACTCTGATGGTATAGAATGGTATGTTTACAGATTGGTTCGACTCTTGGAACACTATTATTTCATCTTTATATTCAGAAGCCCAAAATAAATGACCACAATGACGCAGATGATTCACAGCTTTACATACCATTGTCTCCAGATGACCGACATCCTACACGTTCCCTTACTCAGTCAACCTGTGGATGTCAGACAACTTTCCACAACTGAACAAAGACAAAACGGACATTTTTGGACAAAGAGACAAAACTGCAGCTCATCTCAGCTCGCTGTCTTTGTGAACTCATGGACGGCCATCTAAACTGTAAAAACTCAATCGATCAAATCACAAGATCAGTTTGTTCTAAAAACATCTCAAAACTCAAAATCAGATGCTGAAATTAATACATGCACTCATACAGTAGACTACTGCAAAGGCCGATTCACCTGCCTCCCCACGAATCCTCACCTGAACCAGAAAGTTTGAACACATCACACCTGTTCTTAGATCCTCCACTGGCTCCCCGTCAAAACCAGAACTGATTTGAATTGATTGTGTGTGTGTGTGTGTGTGTGTGTGTGTGTGTGCGTGTGTGTGCGCGTGTGTGTGCGTGTGTGTGCGTGCGTTGTTGTTGTGATATTGATATTTGACTTTTGATATCATTTTGTTCTCTCTGCTGACTTTGACTTTGATTCTAACTGCAGTGACGACGTTGTGTTTGCCTCCCTGTGAAGCACACTGTGAGGCCGTGTGTATGACACGTGTGTAATGCTGTCACTGATGTTCTGTAAACCTCTTCATGTTCATTCAGGCAGCACTGTCCTTTTAAATCAGAGGGTTAACGAGGAGGACATCACGAGGCAGACAGACAGGTCCTGTCCTATTCTGCTGTCCATCTCCATGACAACTGTCTGTCACATGCTGTGGAGCATCACCTCGTTACCGCAGTGATAATTAAAAGTCTTAACGAGATGTCAGAATATGTTTCTCTGCCGATGACCATTCCAACAATAAATCTCAGTCAGCTGACAGAGTGGTAGGTGTCAGCCGCCCGCAGGCCCCGCCCCCACTGACTCACCTCCTTCTCACAGATGAACAGCTGATCTGCCCTCAGAACCACGAAGCGGTTCTTCCAGATCTCTCTGAAGATCCCTTTCCCGCAGAACTTTCTGATCCAGCCCACCTTCTCGGGCTGAGCGTGCGGCGGCCCCGAGTCCTGAGGGCCCTGAAACAGGAAACAGGAAGCTGTCAGAGCAGGTGGAAAACAACATTTGAGATTTAATAGAATAATATTTTAGTTTAGTATTTCTGAAAATGAAACAAGAACGTTCTGCTCAGTTCAACGAAGACTGTAAAGAGAAGAGATCATTCAAGTTTATCAGGTAATCGTCTGTACGTTTACGTATGTTTGTACTCAAACGATGACGTCTGAGTTACATCATGAAAATACATTAAATAATAAACATTTATGAGACAAAAGGAACAGAATGGAAAGACAATGAATATAAATATGAAACTGAGTTTTACTGATGTTAAATTCCATTCTTTATTCATGTGTATAAAGGTCCTGGTGAGTCAGCAGGTCACAGCTCGGTTAATCTAACTTTATTTTATTTCTTCTTAAAGGTTCAAAGTTTGTCACAGTGAGGAGGAAGACTTCATCGTCTGTACGACACGATGAACTGAGCAGAACAATGCATGATCAGTAACATTTTATTTACAACATTATGCTGTGAAGATGTGTGCGCGTGTGTGCCGCGTGTCGAGGAGAAGAAAAGGCTGCAGCTCCTCATTCAAGACGAATCACTCTTTGTCATTCAAATTCACACACACACACACAGCTGTGTGTGTGTGTGTGTGTGTGTGTGTGTGTGTGTGATTGTTATGATTTCTTTTATGTCTTTAAACTTCCTGTTTGTCTGCAGACGTTTCAACTGATGTTTTCAACATGTTCTCAAGTCAATGTCCAAACTTTAAATCCGTGTGAAATCAGACGTTTACAACAACAACAGTGAATAAACTTTGAATAACATAAACTGTATATGAACTGTGATAATAGATGCTTTATTTATTTGTTTGTTGTATTATTTTATTGTGAAGCAGAAGAGGAACAGGACATCCAACTATATACTTCAACAGTTTTAACATTAGAGTCTATGTAAGGTTTCACTGTAATAATGTTATAGTAATATCTTTGTACTATAACAGTGTTCTCTCGTGAAAACGTGTGAAACCTTTACCATGAACACATGAACATTCAGGTCATCATTAGACTGACCCTCATGTGTTCACATGTGCAGCTCTTAATGTCACTTTAATGAGGTTTATTCACTGTCCTGTTATGTAAGGCCGTTAAACGGCTGTCCGGTAACTGAAACCGGAGCTGCTCAACAGATTACCGGTTAAAACCACTCAACGTTTCCTGCTTTAACTGTCGGGTGATTTATCTTTCACTCCGGATCCGAAGCGCATCAACTTTCTGTCGTTTCAACGCTTCATGTCATCGTTTTCCATCTTTAAACCGTTCAAATCGACATCTACTACGCCCTTATTCTGAAATCCGGAAGTGGAGTCTTAGGCAGCTAGCGGCTGTTCTTACCTTCAAAATAAAGGCTTATAACTAATCCTTGAGGCTTTTGTTCCTCGAGCTCCGGTTAAACGTGATAAAACGAACCGTGACGAGCCGCTGGTGGTCGGCGTCGGGTCCTCTAACACTCACCCGTTTTCCGGAGTTGTTCTTCTTCATGCTGGCGGCTGTCAGGCTGCCGGCGGCGGACTGATGACGGTACTTCTCCCACTTTCACGGTAACTCCGTTATTCCCCCACAATGAGCGTCAGACCGGCGGGAGAGCAGATAAAAGACGCTAAAAACAGTTAAAGTCCGGCAGGGAGGACCGGAGCCTCCGCCGCAGCTCCGCCGCTCCTCAGCTGTTGACCCACGGTGTGACTCTGCTGCTCGCCCCGCTGCTCCGTGCTGCTGCCGCCGGGCTCCGCTGCGCTCTGACCGGCCAGAAGCCGCTCCGTGAGTCGGTGTCCGGTTACTCCTCCTCCTCATCCCCCGGACTCCCTGCTGGCTCAGCGGCTCCTCGGCAGCTACACAGCGCCCCCAACAGGCAAAACAGACCGGACAGCATGAGCGACCATTTAGGGATTTAGGAAACATAAATACTGAAACTGAAGTGAAAGTAATGCATTCATAATATATCTTACTTACTGCTGGTACTGTATGTTAAAGGTCACTGAAGTAAAAGTACTCATCCTGGTAATACTGTGATACTGAGGTAAAAGCACGAAGGTGAAATCAGTCAAAAGTACTAACAGTTGTGTTATTTGTTATTTTTGATTTATTGTCATTTTATTATTTATTTATTTTATCTGTATTTTACCAGGAAATAATCCCACCTGGCCAAGACGGCAGCATAAAAAGTTTCATTAAAAACAACATAAAAGTTTCAAGTACTGAACAGACAGCTGACTAAGACAGGCAAGAAATTCATCGACCAATAGCTTCATAGCATCAAACACGAGGACAGTTGCATTCACTTTTACTGAAGACAGATCGAGTTTGAGGAATGACAAACACGTCCATGTGACCGGAGGCCGCTGAGCGAGACAGCAGAGAACAAGAAGGCAGATCATGTAGTAACGCCTTGTAAAGGAAGATGTACCAATGTTCCATCCTGCGATTATATAATGAAGACAGGCCAACTGTCTCATACAAGATGCAGTGATGGGTGCGGAGACCCAGACCACACACGAACCGCCACGCTGCATGATTCACTGAGCGCAGCATTTTCAGAGAAGACGAGGAGCGTGCATGTAACCGTGTTTGTTTCTGTAGATGAACCCTGAGTTCACTCTCAGTCATTGCTTGATTCACCCTCTCATCATGTTGTCACTACATCAGTCCACATTCTCTGTAAACAGTACAACCACCTGTACATAACCTGATTCACAACCACAGTTATCTCTGCACCTTTGCACTGTTGTCTCCTGTGTAGGTCTGTGTGTAGTAGTTTTAGTTCTCAGTGTCTCAGTGTGTGTGTTACCTTGTCTAACCTGTCAGTATGTGTGTCTGTACATCGAGAGCACAGAAAACACACACAGTCCTTGTCTTGTACATATAAGTGACTGATATGTCAGTTTGTACTTTATGTCTTGAAGCTGTTCAACGAGTCATTTTACTGTTAATACTTTAGTACTTTTTATAGCTGACATAATATTATAAACACTTAAAATAGGAACTATTATATAAGTACGTTATATTAACAGTTGTAAAAGATGCTGATATTTAATAATAATTGTACATTATGTGATGAATCATGAAGACTGAGACTAACAGTTTATACAGATTATAGATTATATACATTGTCTGAAGCGGGGGCGGGGGGGGGGGGTCCTCGGCTCACATCTGGATCAGTGTAATCCAGTTCTGTGTCATGTGGCAGATGTTTACAGGCTGGTCTGATCTGGAGTCAGTTTCACTCCCAGCTCAGATCATCAAAGTGGGTCAGACTGAGAGAGGAGCTGATCTGCAGATTATCCTGTGACACTCGAACACGCTGCGTTAAAGGAACAACAACAACAACAACAACAACAACAACACTCTGCTGATCTGCTCCTGCTTCAGTCTGACCTCCAGCAGCTACAAGAAGGACGATCACATGACTGACAGGAAGTGATACATGGGTGTCAGACTGACTTCTGCAGAACTCCACAGTTTACTGATGACCTCAACTCCCTCTGAGCCGGGAGTGACCTCATCACCATCACCACCATCATGATTATGATTCTGCTTCCTTTTTCTTGATTCCTTCCTGATAAATATGATAAATAATAAAATTCTCTGAGATGAAAAAACACAGGCGTTTCTTCTCCAGAGAATCTGGTGCTTTCCGTCCACCTCTCTGAGCTCAGGTGACTCTGCTGCCCCCTGCTGGTCCATTAGTTTCCGACATGCTGCCCCAGTAAAGAACCAGTTCACACCCGGAGCGGGACCATGAAGCAGCAGGAACGTTTTGACTAAACTTTATGGAGTTTGACATCCAATTTAAATGACTGTTTCACAGTTAACTCAGCTTGGACAAAAAAACAATCAGTCCTTCTTCATCACGTTGAGTGTTGTTTTATTAATTGGTCACAGACACACAGCAACACTTTAATCAATAACAAACTTATTATAACTTAGGAAGGCCTATATGTTTTTGCTCCAAATAGAACTTCATGGTTGTAACATTCTTCAACAGTTTAAGTTTCTGACTTTTGAGAATTGCAGATTTCAAGATGATTACAGATTCACAAATTGTTTTCTGTTTGTGGCGTGGGCTGACAGCGTTACGGGCACGATGGCCACTAGAGGGGGCTGTGAGGAGACACAGGGGGACAAACTGTGCTGACGGTAAACTGTCCTCCCAGGTGCAGCAAGGAGAGTTCTAGGATCCATCCTAAACAACACCTGAAGGCAACAAGAACTGTGATCTCTTAAACTTTACAAGTTTACAGTGCATTTGTTTTTCTGCGTGTATGTTGTGTATCTGTATGTGAGCATTATCATGTTTCTGTGACCTGCCAAGGAACTACAGTTATAAGCAACTTGCTTTCATCCTGGATTCAAACAGTGTTTCTGTTTTCTTTGAGGTGATAATAAAGTGATAGAACTTTTTAAATGCTAAAGTTACGTTATATTGTATAAGTAACATAATAACTTTTCTTATAGTTTTAATAATGTAGGTCACCTTTACACGATACACGTCCAAACTGCAGTGAGCTCTGTCTAAGCTCTATCTTTGAAGTAATAATCTGGAAGATGTTCATGTAAATAAATGTCTGTAAGTCTCTCTCTCTCTCTGAATGAGGTAACACAATGACTGAGCCTATGGCCCACTGATGAAAGCCTTTCATCTGCAGTATATAGTATTATTATGGGCTGGGTGTCTGTGGCGGCGCCCAGTTAGTGACGCGTTTTCCATCAGCCAGCAGTGGTTGGTCTGCCAGAGAGGGTAGGCGGAGCTAAGCGGCTGCTTCTCCGCTCTCTGCAAGTGTTGCGAGTAAACAGTAATCTACTATGGCTGAACAAACAAAGAAAAGATGGATGACTACAGATACAACTTCAACAAGAAGTGAAAATCCAAAGAAGAAGAAACAAACTCGACGCTCAGATGAAGCAAACAGTCTGAAAAGGAAAGCGACCGTCAGCCAGGAAAATCAGGAGTTACAACCGGAGCCGACCGTGGACGTCTGGTTACCTGGGAGGTGTGCTCACACCATTAGGTGTAGTAGTAGGTGCTTCTGAACAAAGCTGAAATCTTTGAGATTGAATCTATAAGTACGTCTCGTCTGAACTAACGGAAAGATGAAAAGAAAGATGAAGGAACATGTCGATGTTTGAAGACTGCTCGAGAAAAACTATGTTCTAACAAAAAACACCTGTGACAAACCTGCAGGTCAGAGGTCAACAGTAAGTCACTGTCCAATCAGGCTCAGTGTTCTCATAAACATAAACCTACCATGAAGGTTTAATTTTTATTAAATAACAATAATCTAAAGGTCAGAGGTCAACATGTGTCCTCTAATCCAACCAAGCGGGCGCTCTCCTCCCACAGCCTCTTCGCCACCTCGTCGTCCCGCCCCTCCGGAGCTGTTTTCTTCTCTGCACAGTCACTGAAACAAACAGATACACTTGTTCATGTGACGACTGAAGACATCACACTGACCTGACATTTACACACCCACTGTCACTAAAACTAAACAACTCAAGTCCAAACTTTAACCTCTGAGTGACATCAGAAAGGGTCGGCACTGTTGGCTCCTACCTGAAGTAGCGTCCAGACAACCCCTCCAGGCCCGGGGTCAGGGCGCAGTGCAGGGTGGTCTGACAGCCCTCCCTGGGAGTCTTCATAAGCACCAGGGAGGGAGGGGTCAGCACCACCCCCAGCAGGGGGAACGAGTCTTGAAGGTGACGACCCAGATCGGTGAAGATCACACCCGGGTGGAGACAGAACGCTGACACACCAAAGCCTGAGCCGGGGTCAGAGAAACACTGAGGTCAGAAACAGGAAGTAGAAACAACATGTGCACCTGTGTGTGTTTATTTTACATGAACAGCCAATCACCTTCCTGCTCTGAGGACACCACAGTTACTGTGGTTTTACTTCAGGTACAGTGATCCTGGGGTTCAGTGTCCCTGCAACCTCCAGGGCTGAAACATGAAGTCTACACTGAAGGTCCAAAGCTGCAGTTCCTCTGGTGTCCACTTGAGGCTGTCTCCAGCAGTGAGTCAGCCCCCATAGAGCCCCATGTTAAACTTTACAGCAGAAGTAAACATGTTTACAGCCTGGTACAAAAAGTGTGTGTGGGATTCAGGATAGTTTTTGGCTTTAGCCTGCAGAGGTTTGTTTCATTCACTCGCCACTCGCTCTCCCTGCAGAGATGTGGGCGAGTGAGTGGCAACTGAGAGGGGAGTCCGCTACACGATGGTAGGTGAGCTCATTAGCAGCTAATGAATTAACCATAGGCACAGACTGTATAACTTCAATAACCTGATGGCTCCCCCCTGCTCGCCTAAACAATGTCATGGTGTGTACATCCACCTCTCATACAGTCTTTGGTGTGAGTGTTTCTGTGTTGAGTGTTTGTTGGGACCTTTGCCTCGTCGAGCTAATTCTCTGGTGAACAGGACGTTGGCCAGCTTGCTCTGTTTGTAACTCTCCATCGGGCTGTACGTCCTGTTGTCGAAGAACAGGTCCTCAAAGTCGATACGACCTGAAGAATCAGAAAACATTACAAACAAGCAAATGTCCGAGACGGCTCAGAGAGACATCAAGGAGAGGTCAGAGTTCATACCCCCTTTGTGCGCAATTGAGGACACGGTGACCACGCGGCTGGGGGCGGAGCTCTTTAGCTTGGGAAGCAGCAGATTGGTCAGCAGGAAGTGACCCAGATGATTGACAGCCAGATGTGTCTCAAAGCCGTCCTCTGTCTTGCCTTGTGGACACATCATCACTCCTGCCAACAGACAGACAGGACGAGAGAGAGAGAGGGGTGAGCAGACAGACAGGTAGAGAAAGAGGGACAAGAAGAGTTATATATAGAGAGGCAGAGAGAGAGAGAGACAGGTGAGCACACAGAAATGAAGAGAGACAGGTGAGCTCACCTGCGTTGTTGATGAGGATGTCCAGTCTGTCTTCAGTGTCGATGAAGTCTTTAGCGAACTGTCTGACAGAGTAAAGCGAGGCGAGGTCCAGGTGTCTGATCACCACGTTACCGTTACCTGTCGTCTGCCGGATCTCCTCCGCTGCCTGCTCTGCCCGGGTCAGATCCCTGCACGCCATCACCACCCGGGCCCCTGCAACCAATCAAACCACCCCATCACCACAAACACACCACATGATGCGTTTGATTCAACACACACACAGAAAGTGTTGATCCCTGTAATCGGCTCAGATGGTTTCAGCCTGTCTGAGATTTCTGAGCAAGACTATGACCTCTGACCTCAGGTGATGTCATCATGGGGACGGAGCATGTGTATTTTTTGTGTTAGATGGCCAAAGAAACTCCGTCCAAGAAGTTCTGTAAAAATGTGCCATGTTATTTAAAATCAGTGCATTTTTGAATGAAGTTTGGTGATGGATACAGATTGTCTGTAGTCATTCAACGTCCCACACCTTGACCCTATAAACACGTCTACGTCCCCACACCGTGACTCTATAAACACGTCTACGTCCCCACACCGTGACTCTATAAACACGTCTACGTCCCCACACCGTGACTCTATAAACACGTCTACGTCCCCACACCGTGACTCTATAAACACGTCTACGTCCCCACACCGTGACTCTATAAACACGTCTACGTCCCCACACCGTGACTCTATAAACACGTCTACGTCCCCACAGCGTGACTCTATAAACACGTCTACGTCCCCACAGTGTGACTCTATAAACACGTCTACGTCCCCACACCGTGACTCTATAAACACGTCTACGTCCCCACACCGTGACTCTATAAACACGTCTACGTCCCCACAGTGTGACCCTATAAACACGTCTACGTCCCCACAGTGTGACTCTATAAACACGTCTACGTCCCCACAGTGTGACCCTATAAACACGTCTACGTCCCCACAGTGTGACTCTATAAACACGTCTACGTCCCCACAGTGTGACCCTATAAACACGTCTACGTCCCCACACCGTGACTCTATAAACACGTCTACGTCCCCACACCGTGACTCTATAAACACCTCTACGTCCCCACAGTGTGACTCTATAAACACGTCTACGTCCCCACACCGTGACTCTATAAACACGTCTACGTCCCCACACCGTGACTCTATAAACACGTCTACGTCCCCACACCGTGACTCTATAAACACGTCTACGTCCCCACAGTGTGACTCTATAAACATGTCTACGTCCCCACAGTGTGACTCTATAAACACGTCTAAGTCCCCACAGTGTGACTCTATAAACACGTCTACGTCCCCACACCGTGACTCTATAAACACGTCTACGTCCCCACAGTGTGACTCTATAAACATGTCTACGTCCCCACAGTGTGACTCTATAAACACGTCTAAGTCCCCACAGTGTGACTCTATAAACATGTCTACGTCCCCACAGTGTGACTCTATAAACATGTCTACGTCCCCACACCGTGACTCTATAAACACGTCTACGTCCCCACACCGTGACTCTATAAACATGTCTACGTCCCCACAGTGTGACTCTATAAACACGTCTAAGTCCCCACAGTGTGACTCTATAAACATGTCTACGTCCCCACAGTGTGACTCTATAAACACGTCTACGTCCCCACAGTGTGACTCTATAAACACGTCTACGTCCCCACAGTGTGACTCTATAAACACGTCTACGTCCCCACACCGTGACTCTATAAACACGTCTACGTCCCCACAGCGTGACTCTATAAACACGTCTACGTCCCCACAGTGTGACTCTATAAACACGTCTACGTCCCCACACCGTGACTCTATAAACACGTCTACGTCCCCACAGCGTGACTCTATAAACACGTCTACGTCCCCACAGCGTGACTCTATAAACACGTCTACGTCCCCACAGCGTGACTCTATAAACACGTCTACGTCCCCACACCGTGACTCTATAAACACGTCTACGTCCCCACACCGTGACTCTATAAACACGTCTACGTCCCCACAGTGTGACTCTATAAACACGTCTACGTCCCCACAGTGTGACTCTATAAACACGTCTACGTCCCCACAGTGTGACTCTATAAACACGTCTACGTCCCCACACCGTGACTCTATAAACACGTCTACGTCCCCACACCGTGACTCTATAAACACGTCTACGTCCCCACAGCGTGACTCTATAAACACGTCTACGTCCCCACAGCGTGACTCTATAAACACGTCTACGTCCCCACACCGTGACTCTATAAACACGTCTACGTCCCCACAGCGTGACTCTATAAACACGTCTACGTCCCCACACCGTGACTCTATAAACACGTCTACGTCCCCACAGTGTGACTCTATAAACACGTCTACGTCCCCACAGTGTGACTCTATAAACACGTCTACGTCCCCACAGTTTGAGTAATGAAACACAGTCTCACCTCTGCGTGCGAAGTCTCTACTGGTCTCCTTGCCGATGCCGGTATTTGCTCCGGTGATGACAGCCGTCTTTCCCTCTAGACGCGTCGAACAGCGACACACACCACCCCTAATCCATCTCCTCAACACAGCCAAACCTGGAAACACACACACATTTAGTTGTTTGCGATACACATGCTTGTTCTGCTCTCTGTTTTAGGGCCTGAAAAACAGTTCAAAAGGGTGACGTGCACTGCAGCGCCCCCTCTGGTCCCTCAGTGGAGCAGGTGGAGGACAAAGTGTGACGGCGTCTCCTGCTGTGTGTTTTTATGACTTTTAATGTAACTGCTTCTATTTTTCTTTTGCACAAAACAAAACGTTATAAATTGAGTAAATCATTAGTTAGAGCTGAAGTTAATGACTGAGAGAATGAAACAGGAAATCAAAGTGAGAGAAAGGAAGTGAAGTCAGCAGAAACAGGAATGTGGAGTGGAGTAAATCCTCTGATAATCAGCTGATCGCACAGTGAGAGCAGCTTGGATCATTTACAGGTTTTATACCTGCAGATTTCCTGTTCGTCAGACCTGTAGATATTCTGTGTCTCATTTGAACTGTATTTACTGTTGTTCTGCACAAAAACTGGAGGTGTTGCTAATAATCTTAGCTCATCTGTAAATGTGTTTAAATATCAGACACTGTGAACAATGTGGTCCTGGAAAACAACCTCAGTAACAGTTACCAAACTGAGGCCTGTGTCTTTGTTCGAGCAGAGCTGATGTGTCGTGTGCCGTTAGCTTACAAGCTTAAGTGGTAGCTAATATAGTGTAGCTGTCAGTGTGCTCACAGACACACAGCGTGTTTTATCTGTCCAGCTCTGTAATCCACTTACTTATTTAACAGTTTAGTCTAAATGTCAAAGACAACAGGGACAAACTTCTTCTAACCAGCAACATGAATAAATAAATGTCTCCTATACGTTTGAATTTCAACAGTAGAAATATAAACATTAAGAGAATGATGATGAATCAGATCTCACAGATCAGAGCGACTCCCAGCACAGCTGCACACTTCAGGATCAGACCCTCCCGGCCCTCCTCCCCCGGCCCAGGGTCCAAGTTGCTGTCGCTGTCGCCGCCGCCCCCTTTGCAGGGCCAAGGCAGCACCAGGAACCCCTTCGGAGCTGGACCTCTCATCCCTGCAGGTCAGAACAGACTGAAGAGGGACTGAGCCGGACGGGGCTGGGCCAGGACGGAGAGCAGGGAGGGGGAGGGGACAGATTAACTCAGATTAGAACAGATTATCCACCACATGGAGCTGCTCTGGGATCAGGTAGAGACTTTTGTCTGAACACCAGAACCCCCTGAGCTCTGACATGTCAGCTATCAGGACACACAGTGAGCTTACTGACGGGGCTCTTTAACAGCGCAATTACATGTTCGCATGTTACTGAGCGGATCTATTGTGTTTTGCTTGAAGTGACCATATTCATGGCGGCCATGTTCCTCTGAGGTCCCGCTCACTGTGGAACCTTAGATGTTGACGTGGTACTGCTGCTGTACGCCATCTAAACTCTGACAAAGAGGTTTGATTGTCCTGCTTCCTGATTGGATCGTGACAAACATCAGATGGACAACATACGTGGTGACTCATTAGTTCCCATCAAACAACAGCTAAAGTTAGCATTGATGGGAAACGTCTGGCATGTTCTTCTCCTGTGATCATGTAACACTTTGAAACAGGGCTGTAAGCTGGGAGGAGGCTGTGATCTCATCGCGTCCTGATGTCATCTCAGGTGCGTGAGTCAGTTACCTGTGGTATTAAAACGTCTTACCAGAAACCTGGAGCACAGCATGAAGACGTGATCACCTGAGCTTCTCTCTCAGCGACATGTCCGAGCAAAGTGTGTCAGCACATGAAGAAAGTGAGCAGAGGATCTGATCCAGACCCGCCTGTTCTTGATTCATGTTCAATAACCTCTGCAGACTGCTGACAGAGTTTGTCATGAAGTAACCTGTGATCACCTGCTGCTGGTTTATCAGATGTTTCCGGAATCCCTCACAAAGTTCTGAATCAATCAATCACATTTTATTTGTATAGCGCCAAATCATAACCACATTATCTCAGACACTTTACAGACAGAGCAGGTCTCGACCGTACTCTTTGTTATTCAGAGAGAGACCGACATGAATCACCACGAGCAGCTCTGAGCAACATTCAGCACAGAGACAGAAACACTTCCTTTAACAGGCAGAAACCTCAAGCAGAACCAGAATCATGCTGGACATCTGAAGAGACTGGACGGGCCAAGAGAGGGAGGGGTGGGGAGGAGCAGGATCGAGACAGGCAGACAGAGCAACAACAACAACAATAACAACAATTACAACAACAGGTAATACATACTTATGGTTACAATGCCAATAATAGTGGTAGACTAGGGTGAAGATTAGCAAAAAATAAATTAGCGAGAGAAGCAGAGTAATGATAAAGGCTGAGGTAATCGTAATTGTAACAGTTGAAGTCAACAGGTCTACTGTTAGCATTAGCAGCAACAGGTGTTCAAAGTGAAGACCAGAAGATACAGAGTTAATGAGCTGCATCAATATAACAGCATTTTGTACCAGCTGCAGAGTTTTTAGTGACTTATTAGGGCAGCCTGATAGTAACGAGTTACAATAATCCAACCTGGAAGTAACGAATGCATGGACGAGTTTTTCTGCATCGTGTTGAGACAGGATGTGTCTGATGTTTGTTGTGAAGGTGAAAGAAGGCTGTCCTTGATATTTGTTTTATGTGGGAGATGAAGGACATATCCTGATCAAACAGAACTCCCAGATTCCTAACAGTAGTGCTGGATGCCAGGCTGATGCCATCTAGGGCAGCTATATCATAAGAGAAAGAGTCTCTGAGGTGTTTTGGGCCGAGCACAATAACTTCAGTTTGTCTGAATTAAGTAGCAGAAAGTTTCTAGTCATCCAGATCTTTATGTCCTTAAGGCATGCTTCTAGTTTAGATAGCTGATTGGTTTCATCTGGCTTCATAGATAAGTATAATTGAGTATCATCTGCATAACAATGAACATTAATGGAGTGTTTCCTCATGATATTACCCAGAGGAAGCATATATAAGGTAAAAAGAATCGGTCCGAGCACAGAACCTTGTGGAACTCCATGACTAACTTTGGTGTGCATAGAGGACACATCATGAACATTAACAAACTGAGATCGATCTGATAGATAAGATTTAAACCAACTTAGTGCAGATCCTGTAATGAACATTAACTGTTCTAGTCTCTGTAACAGGATATGATGGTCTATCGTGTCGAAAGCGGCACTAAGATCTAACAGGACGAGTACAGAGAGAAGTCCTCTGTCTGAAGCAGGAAGTAGATCATTTGAAACTCTCAGTGCTGTCTCAGTGCTGTGGTGGACTCTAAATCCTGACTGAAAGTCCTCAAATAAACTGTTGTTATGAAGAAAGTCACATAATTGATTAGCGACTGCTTTCTCAAGGATCTTTGAGATAAAAGGAAGGTTAGATATAGGTCTATAGTTAGCTAAGGTGCCTGAATCTAGGGTAGGCTTTTTAAGAAGTGGCTTAATTACAGCTAGTTTAAAAGACTGGGGTACATAGCCCGTCGATAAAGACATATTGATCATATCTAGTAAAGAAGTGCTAATTGAGGGAAAGACTTCCTGAAGCAGCTTGGTTGGAATCGGGTGTCTGAACTTTCCTGTTGATGTCGGTTTTAAAAGAAGCTAACAGGCTTTTTAACTTTGTGCTGCACTTCTTCTACAACGTTGCATTTCACTTGATTTTGTACGTTTTGTATTGTTATAATTATTATTACATTTTTCAGCAGGTTGTATTTTTATCTCATGTTAAGATTTCTATCTTTATTATCAGGACGTCATGTCCTTATAGTGAAGCCCTGAGCAGCTGTACAGAGAAAGTGTCTCATCAGTTTAAATTATTTCTGTTAATTAGTTAGTGTGTACAGTCGGACTGTCAGAGATATGTTCTTTCGGTTCATTCAGACAAAGTGATACTGACTGTAATAAGGCGTCTCATATGTTAACCTTCGTGCCAACAACATGTTAACAGGCTGAAGACTGAGGACTACAGATGAAGCAACTGATTACCAATAACGACTCTGACCTGGATACCAGCCGATACAGAGAACACCTCTGAGGTCAGTGCAGAACATGACAGCTGTTGTTGTTGACTCTCTGTTTGTCACAGTCACATGATCATTAACCTGTGACCAGCTGATTTTGGGGCTAATAGTTTCATTATGAGCTTCCTGACTCACACTCAGAGGCCAACCGCTCTGACACCTGAATAATAACATGCTGTGGGAAAGCAGCACGATTAACGTGTGAACTGATTTCTCCTTCAGTTTTGTTTGTCATCCTGACGAAACAATGTCATTATGGAAAATGTACAGATCATTGCTATTTGAAGTAAAATGAGATTATTAAAATACATAGAGTAAATCTGTGAGACTCCTTTAAAATGACGTGTTATAATATAATTGATATAATTATTATTATAATTAATCAATTGAAAAAAGGGCAGTTTTGCTGAAGAAATCAATTATTTACCAGTTCAAGAAAACAGGTACAGGTCATGAGCATCAAACTGATTAAGACATGAAAAACTGGAAGGTGACAGAACTCTTTGGCGGCAGGATCAGAGAACATTTGAGTTCCACGTCCTGCTGGGCGCTCGTTCACTCTTTAGTGTCACAGTGAGCAGCTGAAATAAAAACAGTAACAAAGGTGGAAAGTGACTGAACTCACAGGCAGGTAATCTATTTGTTCTTTTCTGAAGCGCCTTGGCTTCATTCTCTCATGACGTCACCGTCTAGCCCCGCCCTTCTTGAACACAACAAAAACAAAATGGCGTCCTGCCCTGAGTGTGTGCTGTTGTGTTGATGTGTTATTGTGTCTGTTGGGCTGGCCGCGGTTGTTGTCTCCGTCCGTCCGGTAACCGGAGCCTCCCCGCCGCTGCGGACCCGTTTGACCCCCCCAGGCCGAAAACCCGCAGCTCTCTGCGGCTTGACGGACTTCAGTTCTTCCGTACCGGCCAATCAGAGACCGAGCTGTCTGAGAGGGGAAGTGACGTAGGATTGTTGTTGGCCAAACAGCGGCTCAGATACGGAAAACAGGCGGAAGTCCCGCCCCCCGCCTGTCCACCACCTGACGAACTGAAGCGCGCTGTGAGAAGATCCGAGCGAACCCGTCCGTGCCGTGCTGTCCTGCTCCGCAGCTCCAACAGGTAAGAATGATGCTGGTCCGGTCCGGTTCAACGTGCAGACTCGTCCAGCTGGTCCGACAGGGACACGTAGGAAGCGCTTGTTGTGTACCAGCTCGCTGCTGCCGGAGGGGCGGTGCTGAATCCAAACGCGCCGCGTCTGCGGGCTGAACCGGGTCTTCAGCCCGGTCCTGTGCTCGCAGTGACCCGGGTTCTATTTGAACTGGTCTGACGGGACCCTGTAAAGATTCTGAACCCGCGCGGGGTGAAAGTTTCCTCCCTGCGGGACAGGAGCGGTCCTCCTGCGGGGAAACACAGACAAAGCCCGGGGAGGAGCGCCCCGTACGCCCGCGGCGCGACACTACACACACTGATCCCGCGCTGCTGCATAACTTTATTTAAACCATCAACACCAACAGAGCTGACAATAACAATGATTATAATGTTAGAGGAATAACATGTCAGAGTGTTTGATGTGTGCGCTCTCAGCAGCTGGATGACACTATACACACGAACACACGCACGCACGCACGCACACACACACACAGACTAAGAGTGTCGATGTGATGAGGGAGCAGCAGAGGTCCTGTCAGACCGCGCTGATCACCAACATTAGAAAAGCATCATTATGTCGTCACCACCTGCTGTTCAGTAAACTCTGCAGGTGCTCAGAAAATGCAAGTTTGAAGTGTACACAGCAGACTCACCTGCAGACTCACCTGCAGACTCACCTGTTCATGATGAAGGCCACGTGATGTGATGAGAGCTGCAGGTCAGACACTAAAGGGACCTCCTGCTGAAGCTCCCGTCCGCGTTTAGTTTTCCTCGTTAGAGCGAACCTCTGGTAAAAATGATAATGATGATAGGTGGAGGTCAGAGGTCACCAACAGTTTGTCATGGTTTCCATAGCAACATGGATACCGAGTTGTTCATGGAGTGTGAGGAGGAGGAGCTGGAGCCATGGCAACAGGTGGATGACAGCGTGGAGGAAGACGACATGGACTTCATGGACAACTACTGCGAGCCAGGTGAGAACCACACACACACACACACACACACACACACACACACACACTGTAAGCAACACCGGCGTACCTCAGGGAACTGTTCTGGCACCATTCCTCTTCACTCTCTACACCTCAGACTTCCGGTTCCACTCTGGTTCCTGCCACCAGTTTTCCGACGACTCCTCCATTGTTGGATGCATCACCGATGATGAGGAGGAGGAGGAGTACAGAGGACTGATAGAGAGCTTCATCGCATGGTGCAACAGCAACCACCTGAAGCTCAACATCAGCAAGACCAAGGAGCTGGTGGCGGACTACCAGAGGAACAGGAGGTCCCCTGCCCCATCATCATCCAGGGAGAGAGTGGAGAGGGTGGACTCATACAAGCAGCTTGGGGTCCAAATCAACACCAGACTGTTCTGGTCTCACAACACTGACGCCCTCTTCAGGAGGGGACAGAGCAGGCTGCTCTTCCTGAGGAGACTCAGGTCCTTCAGTGTTTGCAGCAGGCTCCTGAAGGCCTTCACCAGTCTGTCGTGGCCAGCACACTGTTCTTTGCTGTGGTGTGCTGGTGGGGTGGCATCAAGGCTGGGGAGGCTAACAGACTCTACAAGCTGGTGAGGAAGGCCCGCTCTGTGATCGGGCTTGAACTGGACACTGTGGGGTCAGTGGCTGAGAGGAGGATGAAGGACAAACTTAAAGCCATCTTGGACAGCCCCTCTCACCCTCTCCATGATGAGCTGGGGCAGATGGGCAGCTCATTCAGCCAGCGCCTCATCCCACCCAGGTGCAGAACCTTTGTGCCCACGGCCATCAGACTGTACACCAGCAGTGGAAGCTACGGACTGTCATCATAGTAAAATGTTGCTGCTATCACTCACACCATGTCACTTTAACTTGTCTCTTACTCCCACTTGTATAACAGCTGTATATACCTCTTCTTATTTACCTGTTCTTATTTTACTTCTGTATTTACTGACTTGCTATTTTGTCTTTGTGCTGCTTCAACACCTGAATTTCCCCCCTGGAGATCAATCGAGTGTTATCTTATCCTAACACACACTGATGCAGACGTAGTTTATGTCCGACAGGAAACAAACTAACAACATTCAGAGCTGTCACTGTATCACAGTTAAACATCGGACACACCTGTGCTCTAATCACACCTGTCTGTCTGTAGTGGAGGACTCGCTGTCTCCTCTGCCTGCCTCTGAGACGCCGCCTGTCAGCACCCCCCCATCCAGCACACCTATTCCAACAGGTATCTGTTTGTGTGTGCGTTTGTGCGTGTGCGTGTGTGTGTGTGCGTGTGCGTGTGCGTGTGCGCGTGTGCGTGTGCACGTCATTAATCTTTGTGTTCGTGTCCTCAGCTCGTCCTCTTGCACAGATTTTCTCCCCCTCCACGATGCCTCCTCCTCCATCCTCTTCCTCCTTGGTCTCCTGCCTCCCCTCTCCCACCACTCCGGCTGTTTCAGCTCCGCCCCTGATGGCTCAGGCCCCGCCCCTCTTCCTGACACAAACAGCGGGGGGAACCTTCCTCCTCCCAGCAGCCCCCGGGTCAGGCAACGCCCCGCCCTTCCTGCTCACCACACAGGTACGTAAACAAACACACCTGTGCTGCTCTGATGAGCGTCTACACTTCCTGTTTGTGTGTTTCTGTGGTGACATCATTGGTAGCAGCTGCCTCTTATTGGTTCGTTGTTAAACTGACACACATCATATACCTTCATGACAACAGGTGAGTTAAACATCAATAATAAAAGAAAAGAACATGGCGCAGTCAGCGGCAGACACCTCCTGCTCCCTACACGGCTGTGATGTCACTGTGATGTCATGTGTTTCCGTACAGGGTTTCCCGGTGATGAACCACGGCACTCCTCTACTGCTGAACCTGCAGCCGGGTCAGACGGTGCAGCCGCTCACGCTGATCCAGTGTACGACTCATTAATCCTTAATGATTCTTTATATGTTCTTCATATGTTCTACATATGTTCTTCATATGTTCTTCATATGTTCTACATATGTTCTACATATGTTCTACATATGTTCTTCAAATGTTCTTCATATGTTCTTCAAATGCTCTTCATATGTTCTTCATATGTTCTACATATGTTCTACATATGTTCTTTATATGTTCTACATATGTTCTACATATGTTCTTCATATGTTCTACATATGTTCTTTATATGTTCTACATATGTTCTTCATATGTTCTTCATATGTTCTACATATGTTCTACATATGTTCTTCAAATGTTCTACATATGTTCTACATATGTTCTTTATATGTTCTTCATATGTTCTACATATGTTCTTCATATGTTCTTCTACTGCAAAAAAATGTTTTGTTATTGTTCTGCTGCGTTTCTCCGCCCACATTTTCCAACCGATTCCAACCATACAAACGTCAAAACGCTCCGCTCATTCAGGACATTATTGCTATCATTTAAATATTTTATATCAGTCATTGTTCCTGAGATATTCCCATTTTTCCCCCCGAAAAATTCCCATTTGAATGAATGGGGAAAAAATCTAAATCTCAAAATTTCACACTAAATTTAACCCTTCACAACTCATTCATACGTTCATAAGTCCATTTAAAATATTCACGTCTTTCAGCTTTCTTCAGGTCATTTCAGATTTCTCATCATTCAGACTTTGTTCACCTGTTCATCTTCACCTGTTCATCTTCACCTGTTCATCTTCACCTGTTCAGCGTCACCTGTTCATCTTCACCTGTTCATCTTCACCTGTTCATCTTCACCTGTTCATCTTCACCTGTTCAGCGTCACCTGTTCAGCGTCACCTGTTCACCTTCACCTGTTCAGCGTCACCTGTTCAGCGTCACCTGTTCAGCGTCACCTGTTCATCTTCACCTGTTCAGCGTCACCTGTTCAGCGTCACCTGTTCAGCTTCACCTGTTCAGCGTCACCTGTTCAGCGTCACCTGTTCAGCTTCACCTGTTCAGCGTCACCTGTTCAGCGTCACCTGTTCAGCGTCACCTGTTCATCTTCACCTGTTCAGCGTCACCTGTTCAGCGTCACCTGTTCATCTTCACCTGTTCATCTTCACCTGTTCAGCGTCACCTGTTCAGCGTCACCTGTTCAGCGTCACCTGTTCAGCGTCACCTGTTCATCTTCACCTGTTCATCTTCACCTGTTCATCTTCACCTGTTCAGCGTCACCTGTTCATCTTCACCTGTTCAGCGTCACCTGTTCATCTTCACCTGTTCATCTTCACCTGTTCAGCGTCACCTGTTCAGCATCACCTGTTCATCTTCACCTGTTCAGCGTCACCTTTCAAAGCTCCCACAGTTTGAGGAAAACGACTGAAACATGCTCAGAGTGGGTGATGTGAAAAAACACCTGAATCCTCCCAAACAAACTGCAACAGCGCACAGAATGTTCGCTCCACGTACATAAATAAGACATCAAATCGTAGGTAATCTCGTGCTGATCGTGGTTAATGGTGGCCCAAAGCCAAAATAATTACGCTTTTGCCACTAGATGCCTCAATGTCACAGAAAGTTGCCCAACTGCCCCATCTGCTCTCATGTTAAACATTTCTGGAGAACTCCAAATGGAAGCTCTTTTGTATTTCGCCGCCCTGACCACATGTTTGGCCGTAGAGACGTAACATTTACCTGACTGCTTCCTCAGACCCTCGTCATGCTCAGATTAAATTCTTTATCAATCATTTACGCTCTGGCACAATGACAGAAGTTTGAGACGCTGTCTTCACCTGAAATCTCAGTAAAATCAACTTCCCAGCCGAGGAGTCACGCAGCTGCTACTAATTGACCCACAGCCTCTACTCATGAGCCATCACCACGGCAACTGCTGAGTTCAGCTGGGGGTCACTTGAGTTCAGTTGACACACACACACACACACACACACAGGACAGACATTTGAACACTCTCTCAAGCATCTTTCAAGGCTGCTCTTCCATTTTAAACTCCTACATCGTCCTCATCACCTCCTCAGTCACCTTCCTCACCTCCAGACTCACTCCCATCACCTCTAACCTGACCTTTATCACCTTTAGTCACCTTCATCATGTCATCCTTCTACTCCCTCCTAAGACATGAAACATGTATACTCAGTGTAGCCTCAGCTGTTCAACATACAAAGAATTATTGAACATCTGTCGTTCAACACACAACAATTCAGTCAGCTTCAGCGTCTGTTAACCTCTTTCATACATCAGTTATATTCACTCAACATTCAAGCGCAGCATTAGCGGTTCAGCATTAGCGGTTCAGCATTAGCGGTTTAGCATTAGCAGTTCAGCATTAGTAGTTTAGCGTCATCTATTCAGCAGTCAACATTCACACTGTACTTTCTTCTAGTTAATATTATTGTTGTTATTATTGTTATTGACCCCAGCTGATCCCATCTCATCTCTGCTGCTTCCTGTCCCCACAGCCCCCTCCCTGGGTCACTTGGTACGACCCAGTGTGGGCTTGTCCCCGGTTCTCCCTCAGGGCCAAGCGGTCCAGTCCAGAACAGGCCCCGCCTCCTCAAGAGGCCCCGCCCAGCCTGGCTCCGCCTTCACCGCCATGCAGCTGCCAACGACGCTGACCATCCGCACCAGCACACCCGGATCCGGTCAGTCACAGCGGACATGTAGAAATATCGGATGGATGGATGGATGGATGGATGGATGGATTGATTGATCTGTTTAATTCCAGTTAACCTTCAGATGACTCAGGTGGGAGGGGTCAGCTCCCTGAAGCTGGCAGGTTCCCCCGCCCTTCCCTCGGGCTCGGCTAACGGCGTCTCCAGAGTGTCAGCGTTCAGCAGCGGTACGAGTCAGACCGTCGCAGGTCCTGGTGACACGACCACGACCTCCTGAACACCTTTAAGAACGCTTTCACTTTTTAACGTATTTTCATTAAAAAAAACAGAAGAGAGTCATGCATTCATGCTAACTTCAAAGTTTCACTACATCCCGTCACCACGGTTACAACTCTCTATGACAGTTTGTGTGTGTCACCTGGCAGCTCCTGGTCCCGCCCCTTCTCTCGTCACTGCGTCCAGAGTGACCTCCACACCGACCTCTGACCCCCCCAGGGTGGTGATGAGTGTTGAGGAGTTCTACTACGGAAGGTTTGAAGGTGACCTGAGTCTGAGGAAGCCACACCCCCTGGGGATCAAAACCTCCACCTTTACCTGTCAGATCTGCAGCCACCTGGCCCAGAACAACCTGAGGTGTGCTCAGCAAGCACCTGAACACACCTGCACTATGTAGATTATCGTGCAATCAGTGTTTCACCTGTGCGTGCGTGCATGTGTCTGTGCAGGTTGATGCAGCACATGATGCAGCACTCGGAGCTGATTGGAGGAGGAGGAGGAAGTGATGATGACAGGAAGTGCTGCAAGTTCTGTTACCGACAGTTCTCATCTCCTGCTCAGCTGAAGAGCCACCAGGACCAGGTGCACGGCCCTGCCTTCTCCTCCTGTAAGAAACACACCTGGACACACACACCTGAAAAATATACCTGTCTTTATGAGGGCTTCACCTCTCTCTCTCTCTCTCGCTCTCTCTCTCAATCACTCGCTCTCTCTCTCGCTCTCTCTCTCTATCACTCGCTCTCTCTCTCGCTCTCTCTCGCTCTCTCTCTCTCTCTCGCTCTCTCTCACTCACTCTCTCTCTATATCACTCGCTCTCTCCCGCTCTCGCTCCCTCTCCCTCTCTCTCTCTCTCACTTCCTCTCTCCCTCTCTCTCTCTCTATCACTCGCTCTCTCTCGCTCCCTCTCTCTCTCTCTCTCTCCCGCTCTCTCTCTCTCTCTCTCTCTCCCGCTCTCTCTCTCTCGCTCTCTCTCTCTCTCTCTCAGGTATGTGTCGTATTTGTGAGTGGGCGTTTGAGAACGAGCCGGCCTTCCTGAACCACATGAAGTCCAACCACAAACCAGGAGAGATGCCCTACATCTGCCAGGTGAGTCTGACCTCTGACCTCTAACCCTCCTCAGTGTTTGTGTTCAGGCCTCGTTAACTCAGGTGTGACTTGCAGGTGTGTTCGTACCGCTCGTCCTTCTACTCGGACATCCTGCAGCACTTCACCAGCTTCCACAGAGACTCTCGCTTCCTGCTGTGTGTGTTCTGTCTGAAGGTGACCAGGAACCCTGCCAGCTACCAGCAGCACCTGCTGCGACACCAGGTAACTATCACACCTGTCTGATGGATCCTTTAGCTAACAGGTAAGTTCAGTGTGTAAAAAGTGTAGCATGAAGCGATCAGTCTTTGAAGCTGTGCCGTCTCCTCCGGTGTCTCAGGTAAACCAGGCCTTCCACTGTAACAGGTGTCGTCTGCAGTTTGTCTTCCTTAAAGATAAGATGCAGCACAAACTGGAAAACCATCGCAGCTTCCGTCGTCCGGCTAAACTGGAAGGACTACCGCCAGGGTCAAAGGTCAGCTCATCCTGCCCCCCTGCTCTCATTGTCCTCTGAGCACGTGCAGCTTGTGTCTTCTGTAACAGTGTTGACCAACGACGGACCTCCTCAGCTCCTATTATTGGTCCATGTGTCTCCAGGTGACCATCAGGACTTATGGGAAGATCCGGCCACTGATGACATCAGCAGGAAGCTGGCTGCTCCAGAGCTCCTCCCCCCTCGTTCAGCCCATCAACATCAAGACTGAACATCAGAAGTCTCTGATCCAGAGGAGTTCAGCCATCTCCAAATCCCCTCGATCTCCAACGAAGAGGCCGGTCAGCCGCAGAGCCCACGTCAGCAGGTCAGACTGAGTTACAGTGAGGTTTCTCCGGAGGGGGGCGCCACACGAGAGGTCAAGGTGTTTTTTTAAAGGTTAAAACCCTTTCCTGCTTTCAATGATGTCAGAACAGGAAAGGAAAGTTTAACCTCCTCAGTCCATCAATGCTTTCTTTGTGAATGTGCCACAAATACTCTTTTGCCTTCAAACAACCAAAACACCAAAGTCACAATATCACAAAGAAACACCACAGATCGAGGCAGCAGCACAGCAGCGTTCCTCCAGGTACAAGCCCTGTTTTTATTCATGGAGTCTGGTGTCTTTGAAGAGAGCGATGTAACAGCTGTTTCTGGTTAAAAAGAACAAGGTGGTTTAAAAGTGCTGGAAGCCCCTTTAACAGTCTAGTTAATAAAAGACACTGTGAACACCTGTTGCTGCTAATGCTAATAGTAGACCTGTTGACTTCAACTGTTACAATTACGATTACCTCAGCCTTTATCATTACTCTGCTTCTCTCGCTAATTTATTTATTTATTTATTTTGCTAATCTTCACCCTAGTCTACCACTATTATTGGCATTGTAACCATCAGTATGTGTCTGTTGTTGTTGTAACAAGAACATATGTTGTTGTTGCTCTCTCTGCCTGTCTCTATCCTGCATCTCCTTCTGTCCCATGTTCGGCCCATCCAGTCTCTTCAGATGAGAAGTGCTACTCATGGTGATTCGTGTTGGGCCTCTCTTTAAATAACAGAACAAAGAGTCGGTCTAGACCTGCTCTGTCTGTAAAGTGTCTCGAGATAACTCTGGTTATGATTTGGAGCTATACAAAGAAAATGTGATTGATTGATTAAATAAGAGTATCTCTCACATTAAACATGAAGACCTCCTCCCTCTGGCCGCCTCTCTGTTTGTCTGTTGAAGTTCTTCCTGTGAGGACGAGCGGCTGCTGTGTTTGGAGTGTGGAACGGACGCCTCCGACTTCTCCGCTCACTACCCGACACACGTCCACTGTCTGCTTTGTCCCTACAGCAGCTGCTGCTCCAGAGCCTACGCTGCCCACATGATACAGTAAGAGCAGTATAAACACTCACTGTACTGCAGTAACACAGAGTCTGGGGGCTGTGATCCTCACATCAGCTCAGCAGGTAGATTAATTGATCGATGTGTTTGTGACTCTTGTCGTTTCAGTCATCACGTGCCGAGATCCAAAAACAAGATTGTTCCTCTGCACAGACTCCCTCCTCCGTGGTGAGACTCCTCTGATCAATCACCTGTCATCAATGATTAGTGCTAGAACCATAGAACCTTGATGCTCAGTTAGCCACAGCGCTAAACATTGCACCACCAGCACTCAAACTTGTGTTTTGTAGGGGACGTCCTGCCTACAGAGTGTGAATACTGCAACAGGAGCAGATTAAATTAAAGTAACCGTGTTCACACATCAACAGACTCTTTGATGCAAATAAAAGTCAAACTTTATTCTTTAATCTGTCACACAGAAGCTGAACTTCTCCGTTATTAATACATAATGAATTTTTAATTTAAGAAACAGCAGAAATCAAACTCTAAAATGTCATTAGCCTCTCTCACACTTTCTTGTCCCTGTCAGGAGACGTCTTTTCAAACAGAACTTTATTGACCATCACACGGTGACAGTCTGTGTATCTGTCTCTCTCTATAAGAGCTGAACAGAAATCTTTTACTGTCATTGTACAAAAACAACATGATGATCTGCAGCAGAAACATGAGTTCTGCTGTGAGCTGCAGTGACCCTGTGTGGCCTGCAGGGGTCGCTCTGCATCACTGAAACACATACAAGCTCCCTATGACTGTTGCCATGTGACTGGTTTGACCCTCTTCATGGTGTTATGGTCGTATATTTAATACTCAGTGTGATGTTTAAACAACAGAGATGTTTGAGATCATTTCTTTACATTGAAAAAACAGCCCTCCTGTAATCATGTGACCTGTGTGTCCTCAGTGTGTTCGTGCTGCGGTGCTCTCACTGCCACTTCATGCCTCGCTCTGCTGATCAGATGGCCGAACACCTGCTGGTCAACCCAGAGCACTTCAGCGCCACCTGTCGGCCTCACAGTAAGACTACATACACACACTCTTCTTTTCTCCTGCAACAACAGTCCAATAATTAAAACAAAACAGGCATTTTAAATGTTTGCATGTGTCCATCACATAACACCTGTTCTACCTGTAATCTGTCTGTCTGGTTGCAAAGAGACCTCAGCAGCAGTGACGGTTCAGCACCGACAGAGAGGAGACATCTCTGCTGGCAGACGCTGCTGATCTGTCTGAAAAATGTCCCGTCAGTCAAAATGTGTAGAAGATATGTGACTTGTGAAGCTACAATAATTGCTGTGGTGACTATAGAGCAGAGATGTGGACTTGAGACTTGGTGACTTGGACTCGAGTCGACTCGAGTCACTCATGACTTGAGACTTGACTTGAGGCCTGATGACTCGGATGACCTGTGTGTGTTCATGAGTTTGAATGTTAGCTGTTCAATATAAAATGATCAAATTCAATGTTGTTGAGTTTCTGTCTAACTGTCAGGTCTGTACGCAGCACAAACCGGGAGTCATGATTGGACGACTCAAAAAGCTCCCCGTATGTGATTGTCATGATTGGATGACTGGCTGTCAGTCAAGCTCCTCGCTATGGCAACAGGCAACATCAAAGCCCCCAAAGAGAGGCCTCATCAGTCGTGCTGGTTACTAATACGCTCTCAGAGCAGACCATCATCATGGCTGCGTCTGTGCCGAGATAACACCGATACAATTCACTGTCAGACTCTTTGAACAGGTTATAAACTGGCCAATAATATCATTATCAGACGGGCTGCTAACACCTGGTGTTTTCTCTTTATAAAGACCGGATACTGCAGGTCAGAGGGCTGGGTCTGGGGTGGAAAAAAATGACTTGACTTGGGACTTGACTTGTCTTAACTAAGGACTCTACTTGGACCAAATGACTTGCGACTTACTTGTGACTTGAGCAAAGAAGACTTGGTCACAACACTGCTATAGGCAGGGTAAATCTGTGCCCAGGCTCACTTCTGTTGTTGAGTGATAGACTTGAAGGGGCGGGGCTCAGGAGAATCCCCTGACAGTGACACTGACACAGGAAATGACTCTCAGCCTTCTTTTCTCTGTTTGAATCATGTGGAAACATCTCAGAGGCATGTGAACAGAAAACATGTTAGCAACAACTACACCTCCAACCCAATCTGTTAGCACTCAGCTTAACCTCTGTGTGTCCTGACATCAACAAACGACACAGTCATGAGACGGATCACTTTAACTTCCTGTAGGAGCTCCGAAAGTTTCCACAGATCTGTTGCTCCACAGCTGGGACAGCATCCAGCTCGTCAGCCTAGCCAAAGTAAATAAAACTGACCCAGCTGGAGGTTCAGTCTCACTCCTCCCGACGCCATGCAGCCGAGAAATACAGGAAGTGTAACCAGCAGAGGGAGAAAGCCTCTCTGAAACAATGTGTGTATCTGACCCACTTAGAGAAGAATGATCTTATCTAGAAGAATCATTGAACAGGAGAACTCGCCCGAACAATAGACACGTCTCTGCTTTACAACAGATTCACACGGTGAGGCAGAGTCAGAGGCTGAGTAAGAAAACATCCAGAGAACCTCCTTAAACTTTCTTCCAGCCAGAACCTTTCCCCACAGTTAACTCTCATACCTCACTGACCCTTGCTCACATGTAGGGCTTATGTAATACCTGAGTGAGATCAGCTGTGTGACGAGGGAAACACATGAGTAACCATTAGTTCTCCATGTGTAACGTGTGATGATCAGACTGATTGAGGATCAGCAGAGTAAAAACAATGAGCAGCTCAGAGTCAAAGCGGAATGGAGGAAAGATGGAGTCCATCCTCACTGTTCAGTGTTGTTACATGTGTCACAACGCTGCAGCTCACTACATCAAAAAAACTGAATAAAATGTAATAAAAACATCTGAAAAAAAGATTAACATAAACAGTGAGAGTGGTCAGAAAAGTTAAATATCTTTAAATTAAAAAAAAAAGTTGACCTCTCCCTTTTTTTTAGGCTACATCGAACCGGACATCCAGTTCATCCAAGAGCAGCACCCTTCAGAAGAGAAGGAACCAGGCCAGAACCAGGACTTGCCTGATCCGTCGTGGAGGTCAGCAGATTGTTGGAAACATCCAACGGAAAGTGAAAGTGCCAAGTCTCCTATCGTTCCGTTCATGCAAAACTGTGGACCTCGACACCACCTGCCCAGGAACAGCGACGCCATTGACTTCTTCAACCTGCTCTTCCCTACTGCGCTCGTAGAGCTGATCACCAATGAGACCAATGCTCACGCCAAGACCTGCCAGTACATGGGCTCCTGCTGCCAAGACTGGGCCCCCGTCACCACACACGAGATCAAAGGTTTCATCGGCCTGGTCGTTCTGATGGGGATCCAGAACCTTCCAGACCCCACACACTACTGGTCCTGGAGTCACTATGACAACAGCTACACCTTTTACCGTGCCATGAGCTTCAAGCGCTTCAAACAGATCGCTGCCAACATCCGCATGGGAAGCTTCACCACAGATGAGTTTCGGGGAACCGGCAAGCCCAGTGACTCTCTGCACATCTTCAGGCCGATGCTGGACATCCTGGGTGGAGCTATGTGGAACACCTACCAGGCCAACAGCTGCCTGACCATTGACAGGGCACTGCTGCCCAGCCTGGAGGAGGAGAGCTGCCACACCAAGGGGAACCCAAAGACACAGCCACAGGTGTGGCTGCTCTGTGACTCCAAGTCCGGCTACTGCCACCGCTTCTTCATCCAGGTTGGGGAGAAGGCGGGCCAGGAGCCCGGCTTCACCGTGGTGCCAGAGCTGGTGAAAGGTTTGGAGGACAAAAACCACCAACTCTACCTGGCTAATTCACTTACGTCTGTCCCCCTAATGCAAAAGCTTCTAGACCAGGGCATCTATGCCTCCAGTTCCTTCCCTCCACCCAACCCTATCCTGCCCAGAGAGCTGTGGGAGGAAGGCCAGCTGGAGAAACCTGGAGACTTCCTGCAGAGGCAGTTTGGTCCCTTGCTGGCCACGCGCTGGAAAGACACCAAGGAGATGGGCTGTTTGTCAACTAATGCAGCTCCAGGTGAACCGGACACTGTTTGGAGAAGGTCTCAGACCAAAGTGGGCAGCCTGGACCCCATCGACCGGCCCATGGCCTTCCGCCTCCTACAAGAAAACATGCGAGGGGTCGACATTTGCAAGCAGCTGCTGGCCTGCAACCCTCTTGGAGGAATCCCCCAGGACCGACACTGGCGTGGCCTCTTCTGGTTTCTGGTCAACCTGAGCATCGTAAACGCCTTTATCGTGTTGCGGGAGAGCCGCAAGGAGAACCCACCTCCCTGGGTTCAGGACGGCCTTTTTACTCAGGTCAACTTCCGCAGGCGTTTGGGCAATCAACTCGCTAAGTGTGCTCAGAAGTACTTTGAGACCATGGAGATGGCCAGCTCCCGCGGAGTGAAGACAGAGGTGGCAGAGGAACCAGTCAAACTAAAACAAAGACACAGGATGGCAAAGATCAGCAGCATCTCCAAGAGATGCAAGAACTGCAACTTGAAGAACGTCCGCCATGAGAGCGTGTACGGCTGCATCATCTGTAAAGCCAACCTGTGCAATCAACCAAGCTGCTTCTGGGAGTTTCATGGCCTGTCGCCTCTAAACAAAGGTCAGCATTTTATACTCTTAATTTCAAAAGGCTGTGGTTAGTTCTAATTTGGTTCATTACTATTAAATGTTGCACATAGTACGATGTTTTATGATGTTTGGTTTCTTTACAGGATCAACAAAAGTCGGATTTGTCAAGGACAGAATCAGGTACGTTTTTTCAGCAAAGTTAAGATCACCTCCCTCGTTTTGTTACAAGTTGTTGCTGTATTCAGATCTTTGCAATAATACTGACAAATGTACATTTAATTCTCTGTGCTGCAGTGGAGCCATTGAGGTGGTCGAGGTTAAGCACAGTGTGGATGATGCAATGGCCCCTGTGGAGGACTTTGACTTTTCTGACAATGAGAGACTGGATGATCTATACGATCAAGAAACTGAAGACATTAATGAAGAATTTATCAAAGATGAAAAACATCTGATGTCTCATCTGCCATCAACCACTAACAGTCAGACCCAACCAGAAACAATCCTGTCTGCTTTAAAAGAGCGAGATGACTTACTCACTGCCCGTCAGCTGAGGATCACCTTATCCGCTCTGTGTGACGGACTCTGCCAGGCCTCCAGGGTCTTTTCAACGGAGAGTCAGCTCATCTGGTCCTGGCTGAAGGAGGCCAAGAAGCGTTTGAAGCAAACTGAACTGGAACAGAAGGTCCATGCAGATGGGGGGGACCGCATGGTGTCCTGGGTGCTGTCCATGCGTGAGCAGCAACTTCCAATTACAGAGAGCAACCTCTTCCACAAAGCCTCCACCCTGAAGAAGAAGGGAGGGTTCAGTGACTCCTTCCGAATCTCCTATGACTGGGCAGTGACCTTCATGCTGCAGCATCGGCTTGGGATACAGGCCATCGGCAGGGCAGCCACGTTGGCTCGCACTGTGCCACTCTCACTGGAGGCCAAGATCAAGTCCTTCAGGGATTTTACCCAGAAGGTCTTCCAGGACAAGAAGCTCTCAGAAAGGACTGTAGCTGTGATGGACGAGCTCTGTCTCTTTGTGGATTTGAGGTTAGTTCAGGACAAGTCGCGCCGCTCAGATGCCCTGGAACTCACTGGGTCTTTCCCTCTGGTCACTGTGTACCTGACAGTGCTGGCCAATGGGACCATGCTGCCGTCCCTAGTGCTGGCAAACAGGCAGCTGGCTGGGAAGGTCCTGCCAGAGTTTGTCCTGCTGGAGGCCGGCTCAGAGAGCCTGTTAGCAGAGGAAGCCTTGGATCTCTGGACTAACAAGGTTTGGCTACAGCATTTGTCGGGTGTAACTGAGCCCCGTAAGTCAATGCTGGTCCTGGACCGACACCGGGAACACATGGGAGACTCGTTCCTTACCTCCATTAGTGGTTCTGGGACCCTCCCAGCTGTGATTCCTGTAGGTTGCTCCTTCCGTCTTCAGCCTCTGGAGGTTTGCATGAAGCCAATTCTGCAGCGGTTCCTGCTGTCACGCTGGGCAAAGTTCATTGCTGGAAACCCAAAGGAGTTAGAGGAAACGTCACCCAACCAACTCCAAGCAAACGTTGCCCAGCTGCTGGTTGACTGGCTGGTTGAGGGCCTGACACACCTGAACCAACTCCCTCACATTTGGAAGAGGTCGTTCGACCTGACTGGTCTTCTGCCAGAGAAGGAGGAGAAAGAGGAGGTGAAGGAGGAGGATAAGACAAGTCAGAAACCAGAAGAGATCCAGTTGGACCTCCTCAAGACCCTGGCAGAGACCCTGCTAGGGACTGAAGCTTTGGAAGCCGATTCACCTAAAGTGCTTGAGCTGGAGGACATGGAGATGGAGGAGGAGGAGGAGGAGGAGGAGGAGGATCAAGAGGATCAAGATCAAGAGGGAGGAGACAGACAGGAGATATTGGAGGAGAATCAGGAGAACAAGGAAGGAGAGGGGAAGGAGATAAAAGAGGACACGAAAGAGTCAGGGGAAGAGACGAGGGCAGACAGGAAGGAGAAGGAAGCGGAGGGGAAGGAAACAAAGGAGGAAGGTTGCAAGGAGGCCACGGAAAAGAAAGGAAAAGAGACAAACAAAGATGTAGGAAGGGAAAACAAGGAGACAGAGGAGGACAGGAAAGAAGAATTTAAGAAGCTAGAGGAGGACAGTGAGGAGGAAGGAAAGGAGATTGAGGAGGACAAAAAGGAGGTAAGCAAGGAGAGACGAGAGACCAGGATAGTGATCGGAGAGGAAGTCGGGGATGAGTGGAAGCTAACGGTAAAGAGCAGGACTGAGGGCGTGGAGGCTGACAGAGAGGACGACAACAGGATGGACGAAAGCTGAACAGACGATGAAGACGTGAATAAACGTCCTGACCGAGCTGTCCCTGAGAGGAGACGGAGGGGACGTAGAGCACTGTGGGGATGTTATTCAAGCTAAGACGAGTAGGAACCCGTCCAGCTGAGTGTGAAACGCAGTGCAACTGGTTCACCTGTGAACGGAACAAAACAATCTTTAAATCCAACAGACATTAAAGTAACTGCAGCAGCTGCTCGTCTGGGAGGTTAATCATGTGTGTCAGAAACCAGACGGGCGGCTCCTGGTTCTCCTCGTGAACACACAACTCCTCAGAAGGAGACAGTCATTCGGTGTTTGGATTGGTTTGAACTTGTTGGTATGAATACTCTGCAGACTTCACGACGTGTTTAAAACAGAAGCACTTTTTGATATTAAAGGGGCGTGGTTTGTTTCTCCTTCAAATGACCTTCATGACCTTTGTTTTTAAGATCATGTTTTCAGCCTGTGACGGTCGGTGTGTTCAGGACTTTTCCTCTGTCCATGAGAAGCCTGCTCTACTGACTAAGCTAAACCAGCGTTGACCTTCATACCTTATGTTTAGAGGAAGGTCCACGTGCATCTTTGTGTTCAGACCAGCCAATCAGCTCATACTCACCTCCAGGAGCTGTGAACGACTGCTGATAAGAGATGCAGGTCCAAAAACATCTGACAGTTGTGTTAATAAAGATGTGTTCAGAGCCAAAGCAAAGAGAAGCTTTAGTGTGATCACAAAGTGAATGCAGACGTGTGAATCTGTGTCCTGAAATCCTGTGTTGAGACTCTTCTGACGTCCGGCCGGAGCATCAGAAGTGTTTTAACCAAACTGCGAACAGATTTCACCCATGCAGTGTGAAATTCACTTTATCACCACACGATCCTGAATTCTGGGCTGCACACGGATCTCAGCTGTCATCACTGACATGAGCCGTTAAAGGATTCCTTGCATTGAAAGCTGAGTGGTTCCATGAAGCAGCCTTGCAGGGGTACATTATTAGGAAAGCTGATGCGGGACTTGAAAACGATGTAAAAGTAACTTTAAAACTGCCACTAGAGTTACCTGCACACACCTGAGACGTCTCATGTGTCGTCTTCAGAAACAGGGTCTGTCTGTTGGAGCTTCGCATGAACTTCAGCAGTCGCACATAAATTATCTGTTGATCAAATAATCAGTTTGTTGATTCTGTTGCTCACAGTCGCAGCAGGTCGTTCAGGTTACTGCAGCTGCTTCCTGTTTGTATGACCATGAGAGGAGTTCTGCAAGCTGATTGGCTGGTCTGGACCCAGAGGGGTTAGACATGAGGAACATGTGACCTGAGGATGAAGGTGATGGAGATGACTTCCTGTGATCATGTGACCCGCTCAGATCAGATTAAAGCTGTTTTTTATTCATGTCTGAACGGGACGACGACCTGCAGACGTTTCCTCGGTGCTGATGTACAGACGACTTTAACGCTGTTCATGAATAAATACTCAACATCGACATCCTGGGCTCTTTTTCTTCACAGAGCAGGTCGACACTGACTCACTGCTGGTGCCAAAAGTACGTAGACTCAAATAGTATCCACCATCAGGTCAGTTTAACTTAAACTGAAGCTGTATGAACATCTGTGTGATGCATACTATGTTAGTGTGTTAATAACAGAATTATGATGATATGACTATATACAATAATATATTATATAACACTAACAATAGCAGTGAGGCTTTAATGATGTAACAGTAGCATAGCGATACAGTCTGATGTCCCTGCAGTACGTTCAGGTCTCGTGTGCTCCGCACTGCTTTCTTCTGAAGACACGTCTGGGTTGAAGAATCTGTTTAAGTTCACTTTCACTAATTACACAACAATAATTCATATTGAGCAGTATTACAGTAAAATTCAATCAGCTGATCCATGCTGGTGCATCGCTCTGGGAGCAGCTGGGCAGATGTTTTGCTCAGAAGGAGAAGAAGAAGTAAAGTATTGCGAGGTAACGCAAAAGTATCCGTCAAAACATTGTGACCCCTCCGGGCCGCCGTAGAGAATAACCCATAAATGAGATTGTCGTTGAGATCCTGCCAGCTGCTCTGTGACCGGCTGGATCCTGTTGTCGTGTCCTGATGTAACTTGTAGACTTTTGTCCTCCTGTGTGGACTCATGCGTTTGAGGTGAACTCTGCACATGCTTGTTACACAACATGACCCTCCTCACTGAAGCAGGTCTAACCAGAGCTCCTGCACCTTCCTGCTGTCACCTCCTGATTCTGTGCTGCAGACGTTTCAAACAGGAGACAGGTTCCTGTGTGTGTTCACGCCTCACAGCTGCAGTGAAACACACACACACCAACCTGCTCAATACATACATCAACAATACATCAAGTTAAATACAGTAAAATTGAGACTTATTATGGGATGGCATGCTACATATGGAGGTGGGATGATGCTAAAGGAAGGATTTGTGTTAAAAAATTCATTCTGAACCTCATAAAGAATTTGTGTGATTTAGTAACATTAGGGTGTGTGTGTGTGTGTGTGTGTGTGTGAAAGAAGAATGGTCTCTGTGGGCTTCAAAGGGTTAACAGTTAACGAGCACGTTGTCTGACTAGAGCGTTAGTCCCGCCCCTCTCCTCCGATTGGCTGTGCCGTGATGTGAGCGCAGTTAATCCAGACCCCTCCAGTGTTTCATCGTGGATCTGGTCCAAAGGGGGTTCAGACCGTCTGACACCAGGACCTGCAGGACCGGAGATCTGACATGGGTGAGCTGAATCCTCATTTTCTCATCATCCGTCCATCACCACCGTCACTCCTTCACTCGCTCTGTGAGCTTCAGCTGCTTTAATCGCACGTTTTTCTCATGAGGTCTGGTTGGAGCTGAGCTGCTCTCGTTCATATTCTGAAAAGGTGTTCTCTTCCGCTCAGAGGGAGAGTAAAGGTGCAGTCCGTGAGTCTACACACACTTTGAATGTGACTGCAGCTACTGGGCTGTTCTTCGTGCTCCTGTGATAGTTCAGGTTAAAGTCTGCCTCCTGTAAGGTAACTTCACTCTGACTTTAAACCGGTCGTTTTTGAGATGCAGCCATTTCTGTAAGTTTATACATAAAAACGACTGGATATACAGCTTCCTGTGGCCACACGTTCAACGGCTCTCGTGCAAAGACCGGACAGACTCAAGTGAGAATGAATCCAAATATTTTCCAATCGAGCTTTGGGAAGAAATGAGGAGACACGGAGCTCCACTCACTGCAGCGCACAGAGCGCGTGCATGCTTTTTCTTTGGTTGTTGTTAATGATGTAAAGTGACTGAGGACCATGAAAAGTGCGATACTAATAAAATGTATTATTATTATTTATTATTATGCTAATGGATAATGGGCTAATGGAAGGGAATGTATTCTGATTAGCCGAAGACCTTTGAGGTGTCTCAACCACTAGTGAACCACGCGCACGCGCACACACACACACACACACACACACACACACACACACACACACACACAGGACTGCATAGAAACACTAGAAGACTGGACAAAGACAAAGCGATCCATTAACAGTGTAGACTCTATGTATGAAGGTGTGATGTTCCTCACCTGTTTAAAAACATGACTCCTCTTGTGACAACTGAAACTAGTCATTGAAGAGAACCGACCAAATACTACGACATAGATTACATAATAAACATGTTGGAGATCAAACGTCTGGAGTCTGTTGGTATCTGACTTTGAGTTTTTGCCTTTAAGAGAAGATCTTTGATTGGATAAGAAGTTTCAATAGTTCAGTTACTCTTAACCTTGATGCTCAGGTGGGCTCGGTGTGCAACCTGGGAGCAGCCTTGTGTTGACGCTCGGGTCACAATGGTTTCATCAATGATCCTGATAGTAAACGTTACTCAGTGACAGGATGCTCTACTCGGAGCAATAAAGATGAGACGATCAGAAGGACAAAAAACAGTAAAAAAAAGAAACAGTAAAAGTCAGTCCTGATCACGGAAATAAACTGTCACATCAAAGAGAGGACCCACAGCCGACAAAGGCTTCCTGTCGCACAAGGGGAGCAGGTGAGAATCAAGGTTTGAAGGTGAGAAGGTCCAGAAGCAGGAAGAAGCATCCACACAGCAGGAGGCAGAGAGGCGGGGAGGCGGAGAGGCGGGGAGGCAGAGAGGTGGGGAGGCGGGGAGGCAGAGAGGCAGAGAGGCAGAGAGGTGGGGAGGCCAGCCCAACTTCACTCAGGTCAGATGTAAACCAGTCTGAAGAGGAGGAGCAGACGCTTCTGTCAGTTGAACACAGGATAGAAGAAGACAGAAGTGACTTTATTTGGATCACAGGCCTATAAACATTTCTACACTTCTATCAGGTCACCATGGTAGTGACCTGTCAGTCACAGGTAGCACCGCCTTATAAACAGTCTGCGTATCAAGTCTGACGACGTCACACGAGCTCACAACTGCAGAAAAGACAGCTTCCTGTTCCTTTAAGTGTGTGTGTGTGGGGGGGGGCGGGTGAGTTACATAACTCGGGCTATGAGGAGGTCATGAGGAGGTCATGTGAGTCCAGAGTTTTCAGCGTTTCACTCTGTTTTCTTCACCGAGCTGCTCGGCCTGTAACACTTCACATCGTCTCCAGAAGCACTTCAGAGTTTCTCTTCTCCAGTCTATAAAATTCCAGGATGAATCACTCTGACCTCTGTGACCTCTGACCTCTGTTTAAGAACCGTGTTGATGTGTTTTCTCAGCGAACTGTTCAGGATGTGGACCGGGATACGGAAGCCCGCTGGACGCCATGAAGGGTCAGTGGGCCATGTTTATAAATGCACCATAGACTTGATGTGTGAGGGCATGTGGACGGATGGGTGGACGCATTCACTGATGATTCTTCTTGTTGAAGGTCCTCGGGAGGAGATCGTCTACCTGCCCTGCATCTACAGGAACACTGACAGCCTGAAACCTGACTACCTGGCCACCGTGGACGTGGACCCTGATTCGTCCACGTACTGCCAGGTACAACAAGTCGTCCAGTCCCTGCCGGGTCCTCCAGTCAGCCTTCTTCTTCTTCTTCTGCTCCACTTTATCGTCTCTGCATGTTTGACTCTGGATGGCTTGTCAGAGCTTGTTGACTTCTAGCACCAGTTCTTTACTGGTCTTTGTCATCAACTCTGTCCTCCTGCTGGATGAGTCTTCCTCTCAGGTGTCTCTCTGTTGTTTCCTCTTCCTCCTCTTCTTCAGGTGTTTGTTTTTCTGTCTCCAACCTGCAGGATCTGTTTTACATTCGTTCAGCATCACGACCTGACCTCTGTCCTTGCAGGTTATCCACCGGCTGCCGATGCCGAACCTTCGTGACGAGCTGCATCACTCAGGCTGGAACGCCTGCAGCAGCTGCTTCGGTGACGCCACCAAGAAACGAAACCGACTGATTCTGCCTTCGTTAATCTCCTCCAGAATCTACGTGATCGACGTCGGGACGAATCCCAGAGCGCCACAGATGCACAAGGTACGAAGAGCCAACCACAGCCGCTGACTGACACTGGAGGAGGAGGAGGAGGAGGAGGAGGAGGAGGTTCATCCTGAGTTCAGATGGATGATAAACACTCACAGCTGTTCTCTCTTCTGTTTGTGATGTGGGAAATATAAACAGTTGCTCTGTTGGCTTCGCTCTTCCTGGTAAATAATCAGAATACAAACACGTCTGAGGCTCTGCTGAGTCATTGTTTAATCATTAAGCGTCTCAGAGACGGTGATAAACACCAGATATCAGACCCTGGAGGACTGCTGGTTGTTTCCTCTGCAGAGTGAAGCAGCAGAAAGTGATGCAGTTCCTCCCGAGCACCCACCGGCAGCGCAGGAAGGACTCCGAGGTTTAGAAACGTGGATCTGTGTTCGTCACACAGATCTGTCTGTCACTGTGAACACAGACTCCAGTCGGCCGTGTGGTTCATATGTTTCACAGATACACACACAGCTGTAGAGGAGCATCAGGCTTCATGATCAGTCTTGTTGTGTATCACGTCATCACTTCAGTCCGTGATCACCCGCTCCCTCTCTCCCTGCGTGCTCGTACTTTCCCCCTCTCAGGCTGTCATATACTTAAGCTGTGTGCCCGTTGGCGCTGATCATTTCCTCTGGTGCTGACATGCGTTCGTTTGACAACTTTTTCTAACTCTGTCTAGCAGCCAGATATGTAGGCTATGGTTGTTACAGAAGGTGAAGTCGGGCGTGGGGGTGGGACAGTCAACGCTTTTGAACACCCACTGGCAGAAACATAAATGGGTGCCATTGAGCGACTCAAGGATCAAGTTTCCAATCCCAGTTAAACGTCTGTCGGTACCAGAGGCTGTGAGGTTTCTGTTCCTACTTCATGAAGACTCCAGTCAAGATAAGTGGCAGAAGGATGGATAGGTGCTTTTGTGTAGCTCTTTGGAGCTTTTGTTTTACAGTCTTATTATTATTATTATTATTATTATTATATTATGGTGTTACCACACTCAGAAAAAGGTATAAATGATAATTAGATTTAACAACTGTTGTGCAAAAGGCTCAGGTAACAGGAAGACGAATAAACAGTGACGTTTAACGTAATTACAGGTACACAGACGCACAGGCGCTGTTCTACGTTAGCTACGTTAGCTACATACACGTTCTGCCATCTCTACAGTTAGAGACTGGGAGACACTGAGCAGGTCTTAGAGACGATGATCTATAACAGAAATACTTCTAAACAGGACGGATACAAATACTACTTTACATAAACTAGCTTGTTAATTGCCTCGTGAACAGCTGGTTTACTTACAACAGTGTGATATAAATTGCCAACGGAAGCTACAGTCCTTACAACAAGCTCAGAGGACTCCCAGCCTCCCGTGTCCGGACAGACACCCGTGTTCCTTACAGCTGTGGTTTTGTTATGTTGTTGTGTCTTCAGATAGTTGAGCCGGTTGATCTGTTCTGGAAGTGTGGCCTTGCGAATCCTCACACCACCCACTGTCTGGCCAACAGTCAGATCATGATCAGCTGTATAGGAGACCCTCAAGGCAACGGCAAAGGTGAGACAAAGCCTCGGGCACACCTGTGGAAAACTAGTTTTCTGATAAACATTCTGCATGTTAAATAGATCTGCACACGTTCAATGACAAATTGTCTCATTACATTGTTGTTGTAGATTCTCTAGTGCACGTTTTCTATGCTGTCACCCTCTCAGGTGGTTTCATCCTGCTGGATGGTGAGACGTTTGAGGTCGTTGGTAACTGGGAGCATCCGGGTGAAGCAGCATCCTTTGGATACGACTTCTGGTACCAACCTCGGCACAACGTGATGATCAGCTCTGAGTGGGGGGCACCCAAAGCTCTGGCTGACGGTTTTAATCCAGCTCATGTCGAAGAAGGTGAGTCAAAAGGAACCAGCTAAATCTTTTTCTCAGTTCTTTCCTTTTCTTGTGCTCATTGTGGTGACAAACATACTGTTGTTCTGATCCCAGTCAGACTGTAACCAGAACTGCTGATTTAAGGATTCTACTGCACTGAGACTCAGTGACCACAGCAGCTTCTGGATCTCAGTAGGACTCCAACCAGTCTCACGTCTCCAGTTAGACTTCAGTCAGTACACAGTTCTAGATCTCAGTTAGTCTCTGGTCAGTACCATGGGGCTCTGGTTAATGATTTCAGTGAGAATCCCTCCGGTCACACAGGCTTCTAGGTTGTGGTCCGAGACAGACAGTACCACAGACTGGAAGTGGCTCAGAGGGTAAAGCGGGTTATTCACTAATCTGAAGATGGGGAGTTAGATCCAGCTCCTCCAGTCCTTTTGGGACAGACACTGAACCCCTGAAGGCTGTACCACTGGAGTCTGGTTAGCATCTTGCTCCCTGCAGTGTATGAATGTGAATGACTGAGGAGGCTGAGAGTGGTGTGAAGTGCTTGGAGAACCTTGAAAAAGGCAATAAAACTTCAGTTTATTGACCACAAGTCAGTAACACACAGTTCTTGTTTCTGATCCGGATAAGATTCCAGCTGGCGCTGTCGGGTTCTAGGCTTTTATTCCAAAAATAATCCAATCAGTACAAATGTACAAATCCAACACCTGTCTCACATTCTGCTGCCAGTAACATTCTCGTTGGTACCATAGACTTCAATCTGTAACTCACATTTCTGTTCCAATTCCAGTCATCTCCATTATTTTATTTGATGGAAGTAAAGGTCACAAATCTGTACGTCTCCAGAGAAACGCAGTCAGCTTAGGTAAGACAAAACTCAGGCTTTGTTACGGCTGAGCACTTGAGTTTCACTCTCTGAGCATCAATAGGTGAGGTCAGCTGATGAGAGTCACACCCTCTGTTGCTTGCTGTTGTGAAATCAAACAGGGGCGGGATTTTCACTAAAAACCAAAAGCTATAAGAGAGCTTGAATCTAAAACTGCCAGCAGCAACAGGTGTGTTCCCCACTGCATTCAAGCAAGCTCAGGTCACCCCACTGCTAAAAAAACCCCTCAACCCAAACCAGGTTGAAAACTACAGACCAGTCTCACTTCTACCCTTCCTGTCAAATTTACTTGAGTGCACAGAAGTGTGAGAAGTGTCCAAACCAGTGCTCGGTCCCCTTCTCTCTTCAATATATACCACCTCACCTGGTGGAATCATCCGCTCCCATAGTTTCTCATACCATTGCTATGCGGACGATACCCAGCTCTTCTTGTCATTTCCACCAGAGGACACTACAGCCTCGGCACGTATCTCGTCATGCCTTGCCGATATCTCTAAATGGATGAAAGAACGCCACCTTCAGCTCAACTTATCCAAGACTGAGCTCCTCGTCATCCCAGCCAGTCCCTCTATGCAACCACAGATCAACATCCAGCTCGGACAAACTGAACTCATACCCACTAAGTCTGCCCGGAGCCTGTGCATCGTGATTAAAGACCAGCTAACCTTTAAGGTCCACGTGGCCTCGATTGCTCGGTCATCTCAATTTGCCCTGCACAACATCAGGAAGATCAGCTCCCTCCTGGCAGGCCTTCCTGCATGCACATTCAAACCTCTGCAGATGATCCAGAACGCAGCAGCACGACTGGTCTTCAATCAACCCAGAACGGCACGTCACTCCACTGCTCGTGTCCCTCCACTGCTCGTGTCCCTCCACTGCTCGTATCCCTCCACTGCTCGTATCCCTCCACTGGCTCCCAGTCGCCGCTCTCATCAAATTCAAACCCTGTCGCTCGCTTAGAAACAGCAACAAAACGTCTCCTGCCTACCTGAACACCCTCATCCAGGTCTACACTCCGTCCCGCCCACTACGCTCTGCCAATGAAAGGCGCCTGGTGCTCCGATCACAACAGGGCCCTAAGTATGTAACTAGACTCTTCTCCTCAGTCGCCCCCCGGTGGTGGTCGAGCTACCAAACTCCACTCGGTCCGCAGAGTCCCTTTCACCTGAAAGAAGAAGCTAAAGACCCAGCTATTTATGACCTCTGACCTTAATGATGATGATGCTATTGATGAGGATGTAGTTTATGCTGACTAGGATTTTCATGATCATGATGATGCTGACTATACTGATCTTGTTGATGTTGCTGATGATGATGATTTAAAAACAAACAAAAAACCGCCCTGTGCTCTGCCTGTCAGCACCAGTGTCCGGTCGCACTTGAAGCTGTTTTTTGGCACTTGCTGACTTCGTTCTCTCCTGTCTTGATCGTTGCTTGTGTTCAGGGCTTGACATTAACTTTTTTGCTCACCAGCCACTGTGGTTAGTGGTTTTCCAAAGTTACTAGCCACTCAACATTTTCACTAGCCTCATTTTTTTTTCTTCACCTTGTCACAGCAACACGTCCTACGGTCAGCACAGCTACATTATTTTCTTTGTTGGATCATTATCAGCCAATCTCAGCCAGTCCCGCTCTGTATGCAAATGAACACGGAGCCTCATTCACCTTAATAAGACTTGAAAAAACATCATATAATACAAAACCCTGTGATGCAGACTCACAGCACAGAGCGGGGGAGAGCTGCTACGCAGGCGCTCAGAGGGAGGGAGTGGGTGAGTACGGACTGAAGTGATGACTTGGCGGGTCGACAGGTGTTAATGTCAAGCCCTGCTTGTGTTGTATTAACTCTCAGATGTACGTCGCTTTGGACAAACGCGTCTGCTAAATGAAACTGTAACATTGTAACATGTCAAGCTTCTTGTTGGACAAGACTCAAACCTCCGCTCAGAGAAGTTAATTTTGTGCATGTCCCAGGTCAATACGGCACCTCCCTCAGTATTTGGGACTGGACCACCCACAGGAAGCTGCAGACGCTTGATATGGGTGAGGAGGGTGCTATTCCCCTCGAGATCCGGTTCCTGCATGACCCCAGCGCCACCGAGGGCTACGTAGGATGTGCTCTGAAGGGAAATGTCTTCAGATTCTACAAAACATCGGTGAGTACCACAGGGTTATTTACACAAGTGCAGCTTAAGTTAGTACCACAGGGTTCTTTATCGTATTGAGACTGTCCCTCCAGCTACATATTCCATATGTATGGGGAATGTCCCCATCTGACAGATGAGGTGGATAATTTTTTGAGGCACACCAGTAGCACTGGCACGCCCAGGTAGCCTATATAAGGCACAGTTGCGCGTGATCACACTGATTTCCACCAAGCAGTCTAAGACTTGGACTGTATAGACAAGCAGAAAAAAGAAAGATATGATATAAAGCATCTACTTATGAGATATACAGACATTTATCCGCTGCCCTGTGCATACGAGAACTGGCATTTGACTCCTCTCTGGATTTCTGTTACTTATCTTGTTTGTAGGATTGTGGCAGATATCAAGCGCACCAGAGGCGTATTGCATGGTGATATCTCGCTGCTGTGCTCAGTTGTAGCTCCACTGTGGAAGCCGGAGTATTCGGTAGAAGCAGTGGGGTGGGCTGAGACTGCCAGGCTAAGATGAAACAAAACAAAACAATTGGTGGCAGACACTAAGCACACTTGAGATGTATTGCATGGGGAGACCCGCTAGCATGCTCAGGTGCAGCTCGGAGTACTGGCAGAAGAAGCGGGGCGTGCCGAGTCTTCCATTTGAAACCACGTAGTGTTTCTCTGCACAGTGCACGAAAACACAAGAAATGCTGTGCAAAATGTTCAAAGCATTAGGAAAAAAACGTAACTGACGGAATATGGATTTGGCGCGTAGTCTCTTCAGGCAGACCAAGAGGAGGGAGAGACATCATTAAGGTGCTGGTAGAAACAGCTTCTCAGGCTCTCAGCACTGACCCATTGGTAGAGGCTGTCTCTGCCCCCTCCCTCTTTGATGAGATTGGGGAGATTGGGAGGGCTAGGCTTGCCCCCTTCTCCGTGCTCCTACTCCCTGATTTTTGAGAAGGCAGTCAGGGGACAGCTTGAAGATCCTTTGAGGGACACCCGCCTCTCCAGTGACAGACCAGCAGCACATGAAGGTGTTACAGGCCTCCTGTTTCCTCCTGGCAAGGGGGCCATAAGCAAGCTGGGTTTTACCAGGTCTTCACCAGGTGCATGGATGCTGTTCTGGGACCTCTGCGGCGGAAGGGCCTCAGAGTTCTGAACTATCTTGACAATTGGCTGGTATGTGCCAGATGAACAAGGCCACTGCCATGTGATGTGGCGTGGCTCCTAGAGCACATTCAGGGCCTAGGTATTTTCCTCAACCAGGAAAAAAGCAGACTAGTGCCATGCCAAACCACACAGTTTCTGTGCATGAGCATAGACTCCAGGCCCCCTACTGTTTGTCTTACGCTGGAGAGGCAAGAGGCTTTCAGGGCTTGTCTGGCACATTTTCGACGGGGGATGTTGGTCAGCTGGAGACTGTGCCTCCGTCTCTTGGGGCTGATGGCAGCCCTTCGATGTTGGAGCTGCCTTAACAAGCTGCGAGAACAATCTCGCCAAAGGGAGCAGATTGGTAGGCTGGGGTGCAGTGCACGACAGCAGAGGGGTACAAGGGCCACTGGAGCCACAGCTGGGCTTCACAGCACATCAATTTGCTAGAGCTAAGGGGAGCCCAGCTCGCTCTATGGAAATTCCTGCCACACCTTCAAGTTCTCCATGTACTGTTAAGAACAGACAGGCAGGACTGGGGTCCCCACGCCTCTGCCGACTGGCGTTTCAACGTTTCCTGTCCCTCAGAGCAGTACATGTGCCAGGGCCGGAGAATCAGGCATCAGACTGCTTGTCCAGAGGAGGACAATTTTTGAAGGGCACCCAGAGGCTCAGGACTCATGTTCGAACACCCATAGTTCCACCTTTTGATCTGGAGTTGGTCCTGGATGCTCTGCAGTGCACCTCCTTTAAACCCCTTGAGTCAGCTGACCTGTAATGGCTGTCACTCAAGATGGCGTTTCTGTTAGCAGTGACCCTAACCCTAACCCTCTGCAAAGAGAGTGGGGGAAATGCAAGTTCTGTCAGTCAATAGGGAGCTTTGCAGATTTAGACCAGAGGATGGGAGTGTAGTGCTACGCCCCAATCTGGCATTTCTCCCTAAGGTCTTGTCCCATTCACATCTCAATCAGAAGATTGAGCTTTGTCCCTTTTTGTCCCCACAGGGGGGAGGGAGAAAACAGGAGGATACAGTCTCCACTTTGCCCTGTACATCATGGCCACACAGGCCCTCAGGGTGACTGACCAGCTCTCTGTGTGCTTTAAACAGGAGTGTCTGGGTAAACTGCAGTCATGTCGAAGCATCCTTGGGCAGGACACTGAACCCCAAATTGCTCCCGAAGGCATAGCCATAGGGTATGAATGGGCATAGATCTCATTGGAGATTGGCACTTAGGCCTTTGCCACCAGTGTGTGAATATGAGTGTGAATGGGTGAATGTGACATGTAAGGTAAAAGCACTTTGAGTGGTCAGGAAACTAGAAAGGCGCTATATAAGTACAGTCCATTTACCATTTACTGGTGTGTCTTAAACAATTATCAACGTCATCTGTCAGGTGGGGACATTCCCCGTACATATGGAATATGCAGCTGGGTGGAGAAATAGTCTCTTCACTCAGAGAACCATGGTTACAATGTAACCTGCAGTTCTTTATACAAGTACAGCTAAAGTTAGTACCACAGGGTTCTTTATCATATTGAGACTATCTCTCCACTCAGCTACATACTCAATATGTATGGGGAATGTCCCCATACAGGTATGGGTTTGGAACTGGGGTCTAGACTCGACTCCCATGAAGGTTTCATTCAGTACCACCGTTCAGATTCTAAATCCCCTTAAGCCTTCAGTTAGTATCACAGGGTTTCAAGAACTCCGTAAGGCTGTAGTCATTACCAGTGGGGTTCTTTAAGCCAGAAAGAGTCCATCCAGTACCTAAGGGTTCTAGTTGCCAGTATCCTCCAGTCATTTCACTTCAAATGCTTTCAAAGGCAGGAAGATATATTACCACCGGGTTTCGCAACCATTGGTAAACATTGGCAACCGTGGTGGCTTAACTTAAATTAAGCATTATCATTGAGGTCATTTTAGCATGTTGGAGTTAGCATGAGCTGCTAGCTCTATTGACTATTAAATTGTTTCTTCAGAAAGGTGACTGGGCCGCAGAGAAGGTGATCAGTGTTCCCGGCAAGAAAGTTGAAGGGTGGATGCTGCCTGAGATGCCGAGTGAGTCTGCCTGTCTGTCTGACCATCTGTCTGTCTGCCTGTCTGGTTCCTGTCTCTCTGACTGGTTACTCGTCTGTCTGACTGGTTACCCGTCTGTCTGACTGGTACTGTCTGTCTGCACAGGTCTGATCACAGACATCCTGATCTCACTGGACGACCGTTTTCTCTACTTCAGTAACTGGCTTCATGGTGACATCAGACAGTATGACATCACAGACAGGAGGAACCCACGATTGGCCGGCCAGGTCTGACTGTTATGACACCTGTCCAGTGTTAAGCAGGTGAGAAGCCAAAATGAGACAGCTAACCAGTCTGTCTGTTCAGGTGTTCTTGGGAGGAAGTCTCGTCACGGACGGTTCAGTCAAAGTCCTGGAAGATCCTGAGAACCAGCCGCAGCCCCGCCCACGCATCATCCAGGTACCACAGACAGGAGGCAGTGAGACAGGCCAATCTGGACTTCCTGTCTGTCCAACATCCTGTCTTCTATTCTCTTCTGTGGCTTTTTTATTTTATATCTTTGATATAAATCTGTCTGTCTCTCTGTCTCTAAATCTGTCTGTAATCTGTCTGTCTCTCTCACCTGTCTGTCACTCAGGGGCGGCGTGTCCCCGGCGGTCCTCAGATGTTACAGCTGAGTTTGGATGGTCGCAGACTTTACGTTACCACGTCTCTGTACAGCGGCTGGGACAAACAGTTCTACCCCGACATGATCAAGTGTGTACTCACAGTACTGCAGTACTTTTACTATTACTATTACTACTAAGTACTACTGCGACTACTACTGCTGCTACTACTACAACTACTACATGTGGCGGGTGTGGCTCAGTGGTACGGTCGGTCGTCTCTCAATTGGAAGCTTGGTGGTTCGATCCCTGACTGCTACAGTCACATGTTGAAGTGTCCTTGTGAACACTGAACCACAAATTGCTCCCGGTGAAGCCATCGGGTTTGAATGGGCATAGATCTCATTGGAGATTGGCACTTAGGCCTTTGCCATCAGTGTGTGAATGAGTGTGTTCATAGGTGAATGTGTCATGTAGTGTTAAAGCAGCTTTGAGTGGTCAGAAGACTAGAAAAGTGTTATATAAGTGCAGTCCATTTACCATTTACTACTACCGCTGCTACTGATTATATAAATACGGTACATGACATCTGATGAAAGTACACCACATGTCTGTGACCTTGTGTCCACATAGCTACTATTAGCCTACCTTTACTGTTAGTACACTAATATATACTGTATATCAGAATCAGAACAGCTTTATTGGCCAAGTATGTGCACATATACTGTGGGCACATACAAGGAACTTGACTCCGGTGCGTGTGTGTGTGTATATATATATATTTATTTTAACTAAAACAGACTACATGCAGAGGTTACAGAGCGTCCACAGACTTTCGGCCAAAATCAACCCCAGAACCAGTATTGAACTTCTGTCTGTCTCTCTGTCTGTCTCTCTCCCTCCCTCCCTGACTGTCTCTGTGCAGGGAGGGTTCAGTGATGATGCAGGTAGACGTGGACACTGTAAACGGAGGTCTCACTCTGAATGAAGACTTCTTGGTGGATTTCGGTAAAGAACCTGGTGGTCCGGTTCTGGCCCACGAGCTCAGATATCCTGGGGGAGACTGCACATCCGACATCTGGCTGTAAAACATGCAGACACTCAAACGACAAGAGGAGGTTGAATTAGCTTATAGCATGTTAGCTTCAGAGTTTCATTATAATGTCTAAACTTTGTTAAACTCAGATGATAAACTCAAATTTCATCTGAAACTTTTGATACAATCTGTGAACAATCTTTATTCAAATATTATCATCTCATGATCAAACATCAGAAGATCCTGTGTTTCACTGTCACACTAAAATAAATCATGTGATGGCTGATGGGGCTAATGAAGTTTTCATAAATCATGTAGTTACTTCTATTTAATATTTCTGAGTGTGTTTTAGCCTTAGGTGACAAACCGACCAATCAGATCAGCCTGAGACTCAGCGAGAGTGTGTGTGTGTGTGTGTGTGCGTGTGTGTGTGGTCGGTCAGGTTCTGTCTCCTGCAGCGCCCCCTGCTGCTCACACTGTAGACATGATGATGTTTAAATAAAGTTTTGTTTGACTGATCGTCTCTATGTCATCGGCAGATTAAAATGATTGAAGTAAAACAGAGATGAAAAGTGAATAATAACATAAAAACAATAAAGAAACATAAAACACTGGACAATGTGACCGCTCAGAGACACAAACTGTGTCAGCAGAAATCTAATGTGACATGCTATAAATATACTGTAAATATAACTATAACAATAAAACTAAAACTAACTATATTACAATCTTTTTTTAAATAATAGTTTATAGAGGTCATCAAAATATTTGTGTTAAAAATAATGACTTTATACTGTATACTTATACTGTCTGTGATTAAAAACATTGCAGATAGGAATAAACAATATGCATATAGTAAAATATAAAAGCATCCAGTGTTACATATTTGTATAGTGTAAACACATTACAACCTGCAGTTATAACGCAGTACAATATATGGTTTTACAATAAAACATTAAACAGAAGTCGAGTTGGGGCACTTGGAATCCTCTCTAGTCCGGCAGGCGGCGGGACTGAACCGGAAACCAGCAGCAAACCGCAGAAGAAGAATGAGCAGCGTCCCCTGGTGGCTGTTAGCTGTAGCTGACATGAGGATCAGAGAGAATCAATGGAGGAGACGAGCTGGGAGTAAAACGTCATTTCACACACACTAAACTGTCACCAGGTAAGACAGACTCACCTGTAAACACGCGGACACGTCACTGAACCTGAACAACTTACCCGTTACTGTGATGGAGCTAACGTTAGCTTAGCATACAAATCTGAAAACAGCTGAGCGGAGTTAGCAACAGTTGGCCTGATATCTACCGGCTAATGCTAATGCTAACAATAACCTGACCGTGTTTGTATTTGTCTTAAATACCGAAACACGAACTAACACTGCGGAGACAGTGGGGATTAAATGTAGCTTGTAGCTAGTTAGCTTCAGATTGTTCAGTGTAATCTCTACGCTACAGGACGATGCTAATGTTTAGTTCGCTGGCTAACGGTAACTGCGTCTTAGCTAACAGCTGTGTAAGTTCCTCTGCAGTGTGCTAACAGTGTGCTAACAACTTTAAACTGTGAGTCTGATCTATGCTAACGCTACAAAGCTTACCAAAGATGACAAAGCGAACTGGCCTTTAATGAGGTTTATTACTTATGTCTGTCCCTTTTAGTCTGCTAAGCTAGGCTAATATCAGCTGACTCCTGGTCCGCCGGCTAACAGGAGGATTTAACAGACTGCAGTTTAACAAAGTTTAAATCTGACAAACAGTCAAAGTAACACAGCTGTGACAAAACATGGAGGTCATCATGATCAGGTTATTGATCCTACAATCTCCCCTCAGACTGCTTCAACACAACTGATTCAGTCAGCCTAAATAGCATGAATGTAACAATGCTGCCTGAGGGTCACGTGATAATCAGAAAAAAATGACTAATTGTCGTGTGTGTTTATGAAACACTGTTCAATGTGTTCTCACTTTGTGTGTGAGTGAGTGAGTGAGAGAGAGAGAGAGAGAGAGAGAGACTTGATGAACTGAACAGTGACACATGTAAAATGCTCCTTTTGTTCTGTATGAATATTTTTGTAATGTGTTTTCATTAATTAAAATGTTGATTAAGATAATCATATGAACAGATCGATCATTAGTGCATCCTTTAGAGTCGAAACATTTCAAAACTCTGGATGAGACCTGTCAGTGAAGTTTGATGAGACGGGCAGAGATATGTCTGCAGCTGTTTCACCACCATGACAACAAACTGCTTTAAACTGATGGTGTTATAATGCTGCAGCATTCAGCAGGCAGAGACAGGGAGACAGACAGACAGGGAGAGACAGAAAGACAGAAAGACAGGGAGAGACAGAGAGAGAGACAGACAGCATCTAAACCTGAAGGAACAAAGAGGGTTCATTAAACCCGTCTGTCTCTCTGTGACCCGTTACAGTTTCATATCAACAGCTGAGGCGTGTATATAACATGTTATATATTTTATAAAGAACATTTTGGTCTGTTTCTTTATATTTTCAGCTGTCATGTGACTCAAACACTGATCTGAGAGCAGCTGTTCCTGTGGTGAGTTCAGGTTCACCATCATACCTGTTTCTAACTGGGTTTCAGTGAAGGGGGCGGAGCTTCCCAGCAGCCATGATGGAGGACACAGAGCCGGAGCTTTCCCCTGCCCCCTCTGATCAGAATAGCCCCTGCCCCTCCCCCTCTCTCTCCCTCTCCTCCTCCCCCTCCCTGTCCCTCCCCTCTACCCCCTCGTCCTCCTGCGGCCCCCCCCAGGCCGTGACCCCCCCTCTGGGAGTGATCAGTGAGGGGGTGGGCGAGCTCAGCCTGGTGATTGACGCGGAGGTGGCCAACCGGGCGTGTCAGGAGGTGCTGCAGCAGGTGAAGCTGAAGCAGGTGGACTCTGATGTCACTGATGTACAGAACGGGGAGGGGCCGGACTCCGAGCCCCCGGCCCCCCCTGCCACTGCCCCCATCGTCGTGGTGAAGCCGTTAAAGATCCGCGAGGAGGAGGACGACCCTGAAAGCCCCGCCCCCAGCTCAGTGAAGAGTGCGCGGCGGCGGCAGAGACACAATCCCTCCAAACAGTCGTGGCTGCTCCGCCTGTTCGAGTCCAAACTGTTTGACGTTTCCATGGCGATCTCTTACCTGCACAACTCGAAGGAGCCAGGTGTGCAGGCATACATTGGGAACCGCCTCTTCAGCTTCCCCCACGACGACGTGGACTTCTTCCTGCCGCAGCTGCTCAACATGTACATCCACATGGACGAGGATGTGGGCGATGCCATCAAGCCATACGTGGTGGGTGTGGTCAGGATAGGGGGCGGGGCTTGTTCTGTCTACATGCTCACTATTTATCCTGTCATGTGTTTCTCTTTATGTGTGGACATGTCGGCTCTATAACTTCTGTTTTAACATCTTTTTAGTTTCCTCCTGTTCTTATACTCTGGCCTGAGCCTGTGAGTCCTGTGCGTTGTCTTGCAGGTTCACCGCTGCAGACAGAGCATCTCGTTCAGCCTGCAGTGTGCCTGGCTGCTGGGCGCCTACTCCTCCGACATGCACATCTCCACCCAGCGTCACTCCAGAGGAACCAAACTCCGGAAACTCATCTTGTCTGACGAACTCAAACCTGCGGGTCCTCGAGCTCGCAGGGACCCTCTGACTCTGACGCCTTTCTGTCCTGTGGCGTCCCCCGCTGCTGGCCCCGGGCCCCTGGGAGGAGAGCACAGCCTGTCGCCCTCCAAACGCACACACCAGCGCTCCAAATCTGACGCCACAGTCAGCATCAGTCTGAGCAGCAACCTGAAGAGAACGGCCAGCAACCCCAAAGTGGAGAGCAGCCAGGACGAGGTAACGACAGCCGGTCAGGTGACAGGGTGGCTGGTTTCATGCATTACATCTTTACTTTGTTCATGTGGAACAGTTTGTAGAGGTCTAAATGGAACTGAGGAGACAGAAGAGCAGCCAATTTCATCAACAAACAACAAATAACTCCTGAACACCAGAGTATTAATCCTTTCTGCAGCTGAGCTCAGAGTTCAGTCCTATCATCTTTATGTTTTTATGCATTCTTTCGTTTAATTTCAGAATGTAAAGAGGTCAAACCAGCTGCAAAGAACAAAGATTGTTGTTTGAATAATCAGGTTTAAATTGATCTACAATCAAAACATCTTCACACTCATGAAAATGAGAATCTAGTTTCTTTTATCTCTTATTCTGGATTATTGATTTACATGAGTTCAGGTTGTACAGATTGTAGATATACAAAGTTTTTATAAGAGCTCACGATCAGAGGACGGAGGCCCTGGTGGAGTTTTGAGGGTTCAACTGTAAATGAGAAAAAGAAACAGTGTGATGATGTAGAAAAAAATCCAAATGTAAATATTAAAAACATCAAATCATTCTGTTTCTTCTGCTTTGAAAAAACGCAGAAACTTTTTAGTTTTTAGTGTAAAGAACAAAAGATCAAAGTGATGATGATCCTCTGAGTCTGACCCCCTCTGACCTCTGACCCCTCAGGACAGCAGCTCCAGCTCAGACAGTCTGGAGTTTGAGACTGGTCCCGTAAGTCCACCTGCGTCATGCTCTCCTTCCAGGGTGCATTGTGGGAAACGAGGCTGTGGGTTATGGTTCAGTGTGCGGTGGAGTCCCGGTCGTTCAGCTCTGATGATGAAAACATGAATCAGCTGCTCGTCTGAGGACTCGACACGTGGGGTTAATTCTGTCTGTTTGAGCCAATCAACTGTCTGATGTTATGGGTGAACCAATCAGGACGCAGACTGATCTACAGCGATGATGTCACGTCTCCTCTCGCTGCATGTGTGTGTGTGTGTCAGTATCAGCGTGTTTAAGTACAGAGAGACACAGCAGTGAGTCAGCAGGGTCATTAAATCTTTTTTATGCTCATGTAATAATAACATGAATATTTGTATTCTTAATAAAATAATAAAAATATTCATGTAATAATCCTTTAATTTTAGACCTGGGCTCTATTTTTACACAAGACTTCACTGAGTTAAAGAGGGGACATGATGATGGTGCTGTTTCGTCTTTGAGCTGACACACAAACATCAAACATCCAACTGCTCACTTGTTTACCTGTTTCTCTGTCCAGAGCTCCCTGAGAGGACACCAGAAGGGTAACCTCAAACACTGAGACCTGATAATAACGCCTCTTACTGTCTCTCTCTCTCTCCCCCTTCCTGTCTCTCTTCCTGTCTGTCTCTTAGCCGGTGCGTTTGGCTCCTCAGAGGGAGTTCATAAAGTCTCTGATGGGGATCGGGAAGCGACTGGCCACGCTGCCCACCAAAGAGCAGAAGACTCAGCGCCTGATCTCCGAGCTGTCGCTACTCAACCACAAGCTGCCGGCTCGAGTCTGGCTGCCCACCGCCGCCTTCGACCACCACGTCGTCCGAGTGCCACATACGCAGGCCGTCGTGTTAAACTCCAAAGACAAGGTGACCACAGACACTGACCCCCCCTCTGACAACAGACTCTGACTTTTCCCCAGAGTGATAGCTCACGGTGCTGTCAGGACCTCTGGTGCTCATAAATCATAAAAGAATACTTTACCTATGAGTGAAGATAAAGAGTTAAACCTATAGATTATTTATTATCAGCACCAGTGTTTAAATCTCTGACATCATTCAGCTGTGACCTCAGCCGGTCATGTGACCTGTGTTGACCTGTGTGACCCCTCAGGCTCCATACCTGATCTACGTGGAGGTTCTGGAGTGTGAGAACTTCGAGACGTCCAGCGTTCCAATCCGGATCCCGGAGAACCGGATCAGGAGCACTCGCTCTGTGGAGAACCTGCCGGATTGCGGCATGACGGCCGAGCAGAGAGCCGGGAGCTTCTCCACTGTCCCAAACTACGACAACGACGATGAGGCCTGGTCTGTGGACGACATAGGGGAGCTGCAGGTGGAGGTGAGAGGCAGGAAGACAGGAAGTGATGTCGTCCTTATCAGACAAGATGTGTTATTGCAGACATTCGGTGGAGTTGGTTGGTGTAAACATTCTTGTGTAAGCCTATAAACAGAGAACAAATGGGGATTGAGGATAGAGCCTTGGGGAACACCTCAGACCGTGAATTCATAACAGACCAGAACCATGAAGGTCCTGTAGGATTAAAATGTTGTAAAAGCTTCCTGTAGCAGGTGACAGAGTACGTTCTGTCCTCACTGTGTCCTCACTGTGTCCTCACTGTGTCCTCACTGTGTCCTCACCATGACCTCACCGTGTCCTCACTGTGTCCTTGTGTCCTCTATAGTGTGTTAACACTTGCGTGCACAAAAATCACACGCACACACATGATAAGAGCACACAAAAAAGTATCCGCGAGCAGAGAACGTCTCCGTGGGGCAGCATTTCCGCTCAGTACACACTGAGCAATCTTGCGAGTCCCCTAAGTGTGAAAAGTTTTTTGGGGGGAGTGTAGATACTGCAACCAGTGCGTGTGTTGAGCAGTCACGAGCGGGTAGAGATGGTCGAGCAAGCGCTCGACCATCTCCAGCTCCTCACTGTCCTCACTGTGTCCTTATTGTGACCTCACTGTGACCTCACTGTGACCTCACTGTGTCCTCACTGTGACCTCACTGTGACCTCACTGTGACCTCACTGTGTCCTTATTGTGACCTCACTGTGACCTCACTGTGACCTCACTGTGACCTCACTGTGTCCTCAATGTGTCCTCACTGTGTCTTCACTGTGTCCTCACTGTGTCCTCACTGTGACCTCACTGTGACCTCACTGTGTCCTCACTGTGTCCTCACTGTGTCCTCATTGTGTCCTCACTGTGTCCTTGTGTCCTCCTGTCCTCATGGTGTCTGCATGTCTTGCAGCTCCCAGAGATCCACACCAACAGCTGTGACAACATCAGTCAGTTCTCGGTGGACAGCATCACCAGCCTGGAGAGCAAAGAGCCAGTGTTCATCGCTGCTGGAGACATCAGGTCTGAGACACACTCCACTCACTAACATATGGTACACACTCACACCAACATGTCCTCTGTTGTTGACCTGGCTGTGTCCGACCACTACTGTGTGTATTTTAACACCACCAGTTTTAACCACCAGGAGGCCCCGGTGAGAACAGTGAGGAAACGCTACCTAACTTCTGAGGTGGCTGCAAATGTTTTTGAGATTTTACAGAGCACTCGTGCTGAAATCTTACCTGCACCCGGTGATTTTATTGCTGACAATTTTAACAGGAAATTGAAATTAGCTCTGGACTCTGTGGCTCCACTTTGAACAAAAACAATAAAAACAAAACCTTTACCCCCGTGGAGAAATGAGGAAGTTAAGAAATCGAAAAGACAATGCAGGAGTGCGGAGAGAAGGTGGAGAAAAAATAAACTAACAGTCCATTATCAGATATTTCGTGAACATCTCAAATTGTACAATAAAACAGTCAAACAGGCGAGAATATCCCATTTCTCAAAACTCATCACAGACAACAAAAATAACCCCAAATGTCTTTTCTCCACCTTCGATCTTTTAACCAACACCAATTTTAAAAAATCCTCAGAGTCACCAACAGACGCCCTCTGCGAGGACTTTGCAGACCACTTCAGAAGTGAAATCGACGACATCAGATCCAGTCTTTTATCAGAATGTAACTTTTATCACACCTGGACAGTCGCTTTTATCCGAGGAAACACTGGAGAGTTTTGTCCTGGTTGATGCAGGGACACTTGGTCGAGTTTTCTCCCAGGTAAACCCAACAACCTGCCTTTTAGATCCAATTCCCACATCACTTTTAAAGACATTTTATGGATTCTTCGAGGAACAGATTTTAAATATAGTGAATTGCTCTCTTCAGACGGGTGTCTTCCCCGCTGCCTTCAAAACGGCAGTAGTGAAGCCCCTTCTGAAGAAGAGCAATTTAGATCCCAACATTTTTAATAATTACCCACCTGTATCCAACTTACCGTTTTTAAGTACAATTTTAGAAAAACCGTTTTTTAAGCAACTAAATGACTTTTTAAATAGAAACAATATTTTAGAGAAGCATCACTCTGGTTTTAGGATGAAGCACAGCACCGAGACAGCCCTTTAAAGATTTTAAATGACATCAGGTGTGACGCAGACTCACAGAAACTCACAGGCGTGGTTCTACTGGATCTAAGCGCCGCCTTTGACACAGTAGACCATCACATTTTATTAGAAAGACTCAGGAACCTGGTCGGCCTCTCCGGTACTGTTTTTAACTGGTTCAGTTCTTATCTCACAGATCGATCGTTCTCTGTAAGTATGGATACATGTTCCTCAGGAACACATGAAATCAGGTGTGGGGTGCCCCAAGGGTCAATTCTAGGTCCAATTCTTTTTAATCTTTATATGCTTCCACTTGGGGACGTCATCAGGAGGCACGGCATCAGCTTCCACAGCTACCCTGATGACACGCAGCTGTACATTGCCGTGTCTCCTGATGACACAGGGCCTATTGACACCCTTTTAAACTGTATTTTAGATATTAAGTCATGGATGGCAGAGAATTTCCTACAGCTCAACCAGGACAAAAAAGAAGTTTTAATCATTGGTCCTGAAGGCAAGAGAGAGAAACTTTTACCAAAACTGCAGGATTTTAAACCATCACAACACTTAAAGAATCTGGGCGTCATTTTTGACTCTGAGCTCACTTTTATCCCACACATTAAAAACGTAACAAAAACAGGTTTTTATCATCTTAAGAATATTGCCAGAGTCCGCCCGTTTCTCTCTCAGGCTAACACGGAGGTGCTGATGCATGCTTTCATCTCTTGTCGTTTAGACTACTGTAATGCCCTGCTCTCTGATCTTCCCAAAAAGACTATCTTGAACTTACAATTACTCCAGAACTCCGCCGCACGTGTGCTGACGAGGACCAGAGGGCGGGAGCACATTACACCTGTTTTAGAATCGCTGCATTGGCTCCCCGTGTGTTTCAGGATCGATTTTAAGGTGCTTTTATTAGTTCTTTAGTGTCTTAACGGTCTTAGACCATCTTATTTATCTGACCTGCTTTTACCATATCAACCCTCGCGGATCCTGAGGTCCTCCGGCACCGGCCTTTTAATCATTCCAAAAGTTAGAACTAAAACCCACGGGGAGGCAGCATTCAGCCATTATGGGCTGCAGCTTTGGAATAGCCTGCCAGAGGGCATCAGGACTGCAGAGACTGTTTAGGTTTTTAAAAGGAGGCTCAAGACTCACCTTTTTAGTTTGGCCTTTAACTGACTTCTTTTACCCTTTTAAGTCAGGCCTGTTTTTATCCTATCCTATTGTCTGTTAGCTTTTAGGTCCTTTTACTCTATTGTCTGTTAGCTTTTAGGTCCTTTTACTCTATTGTCTTTTAGGTCCTTTTATTCTATTGTCTTTTAGCTTTTAGGTCCTTTTACTCTATTGTCTGTTAGCTTTTAGGTCCTTTTACTATATTGTCTTTTAGGTCCTTTTATTCTATTGTCTTTTAGCTTTTAGGTCCTTTTACTCTATTGTCTGTTAGCTTTTAGGTCCTTTTACTCTATTGTCTTTTAGGTCCTTTTATTCTATTGTCTTTTAGCTTTTAGGTCCTTTTACTCTATTGTCTGTTAGCTTTTAGGTCCTTTTACTCTATTGTCTTTTAGGTCCTTTTATTCTATTGTCTTTTAGCTTTTAGGTCCTTTTACTCTATTGTCTTTTAGGTCCTTTTACTCTATTGTCTGTTAGCTTTTAGGTCCTTTTACTCTATTGTCTGTTAGCTTTTAGGTCCTTTTACTCTATTGTCTTTTAGGTCCTTTTATTCTATTGTCTTTTAGCTTTTAGGTCCTTTTATTCTATTGTCTTTTAGCTTTTAGGTCCTTTTACTCTATTGTCTGTTAGCTTTTAGGTCCTTTTACTCTATTGTCTTTTAGGTCCTTTTACTCTATTGTCTGTTAGCTTTTAGGTCCTTTTACTCCATTGTCTTTTAGGTCCTTTTACTCTATTGTCTTTTAGCTTTTAGGTCCTTTTACTCTATTGTCTGTTAGCTTTTAGGTCCTTTTACTCTATTGTCTTTTAGGTCCTTTTATTCTATTGTCTTTTAGCTTTTAGGTCCTTTACTCTATTGTCTGTTAGCTTTTAGGTCCTTTTACTCTATTGTCTTTTAGGTCCTTTTACTCTATTGTCTTTTAGCTTTTAGGTCCTTTTACTCTATTGTCTGTTAGCTTTTAGGTCCTTTTACTCTATTGTCTTTTAGCTTTTAGGTCCTTTTACTCTATTGTCTGTTAGCTTTTAGGTCCTTTTACTCTATTGTCTTTTAGGTCCTTTTACTCTATTGTCTTTTAGCTTCTAGGTCCTTTTACTCTATTGTCTTTTAGGTCCTTTTACTCTATTGTCTTTTAGCTTATAGGTCCTTTTACTCTATTGTCTGTTAGCTTTTAGGTCCTTTTACTCCATTGTCTTCTAGGTCCTTTTACTCTATTGTCTGTTAGCTTTTAGGTCCTTTTACTCTATTGTCTGTTAGCTTTTAGGTCCTTTTACTCTATTGTCTTCTAGGTCCTTTTACTCTATTGTCTGTTAGCTTTTAGGTCCTTTTACTCTATTGTCTTTTAGCTTCTAGGTCCTTTTACTCTATTGTCTTTTAGGTCCTTTTACTCTATTGTCTTTTAGCTTCTAGGTCCTTTTACTCTATTGTCTGTTAGCTTTTAGGTCCTTTTACTCTATTGTCTTTTAGCTTCTAGGTCCTTTTACTCTATTGTCTGTTAGCTTTTAGGTCCTTTTACTCTATTGTCTTTTAGCTTTTAGGTCCTTTTACTCTATTGTCTTTTAGGTCCTTTTACTCTATTGTCTTTTAGCTTCTAGGTCCTTTTACTCTATTGTCTGTTAGCTTTTAGGTCCTTTTACTCTGTTGTCTTTTAGCTTCTAGGTCCTTTTACTCTATTGTCTTTTAGGTCCTTTTACTCTATTGTCTTTTAGCTTTTAGGTCCTTTTACTCTATTGTCTTTTAGCTTTTAGGTCCTTTTACTCTATTGTCTGTTAGCTTTTAGGTCCTTTTACTCTATTGTCTTTTAGGTCCTTTTATTCTATTGTCTTTTAGCTTTTAGGTCCTTTTACTCTATTGTCTGTTAGCTTTTAGGTCCTTTTACTCTATTGTCTTTTAGGTCCTTTTACTCTATTGTCTTTTAGCTTTTAGGTCCTTTTACTCTATTGTCTGTTAGCTTTTAGGTCCTTTTACTCTATTGTCTGTTAGCTTTTAGGTCCTTTTACTCTATTGTCTTTTAGGTCCTTTTACTCTATTGTCTTTTAGCTTCTAGGTCCTTTTACTCTATTGTCTTTTAGGTCCTTTTACTCTATTGTCTTTTAGCTTATAGGTCCTTTTACTTTATTGTCTGTTAGCTTTTAGGTCCTTTTACTCTATTGTCTTCTAGGTCCTTTTACTCTATTGTCTGTTAGCTTTTAGGTCCTTTTACTCTACTGTCTTTTAGCTTTTAGGTCCTTTTATTCTATTGTCGTTTAGCTTTTAGGTCCTTTTACTCTATTGTCTTTTAGCTTCTAGGTCCTTTTACTCTATTGTCTTTTAGGTCCTTTTACTCTATTGTCTTTTAGCTTCTAGGTCCTTTTATTCTATTGTCTGTTAGCTTTTAGGTCCTTTTACTCTATTGTCTTTTAGCTTCTAGGTCCTTTTACTCTATTGTCTTTTAGGTCCTTTTACTCTATTGTCTTTTAGCTTCTAGGTCCTTTTACTCTATTGTCTGTTAGCTTTTAGGTTCTATTTACTCTATTGTCTTTTAGCTTCTAGGTCCTTTTACTCTATTGTCTGTTAGCTTTTAGGTCCTTTTACTCTATTGTCTTTTAGCTTTTAGGTCCTTTTACTCTATTGTCTTTTAGCTTCTAGGTCCTTTTACTCTATTGTCTGTTAGCTTTTAGGTCCTTTTACTCTTTTGTCTTTTAGCTTTTAGGTCCTTTTACTCTATTGTCTTTTAGGTCCTTTTACTCTATTGTCTTTTAGCTTCTAGGTCCTTTTACTCTATTGTCTGTTAGCTTTTAGGTCCTTTTACTCTATTGTCTTTTAGCTTCTAGGTCCTTTTACTCTATTGTCTTTTAGGTCCTTTTACTCTATTGTCTTTTAGCTTTTAGGTCCTTTTACTCTATTGTCTGTTAGCTTTTAGGTCCTTTTACTCTATTGTCTGATAGCTTCTAGGTCCTTTTACTCTATTGTCTGTTAGCTTTTAGGTCCTTTTACTCTATTGTCTTTTAGGTCCTTTTACTCTATTGTCTTTTAGCTTTTAGGTCCTTTTACTCTATTGTCTTTTAGGTCCTTTTACTCTATTGTCTGTTAGCTTTTAGGTCCTTTTACTCTATTGTCTTTTAGGTCCTTTTACTCTATTGTCTGTTAGCTTTTAGGTCCTTTTACTCTATTGTCTGATAGCTTTTAGGTCCTTTTACTCTATTGTCTGATAGCTTTTAGGTCCTTTTACTCTTTTGTCTGTTAGCTTTTAGGTCCTTTTACTCTATTGTCTCTCTATTGCATGCGTGCGTGCGTGCGCGATGCATGCGTGGGTCTGCGTGCGTGCGTGCGTGCTTGGGGGGAGGGGACGGGTTTTATTGCGTGTTGCATTTCTGTTGCATGTTTTTATATTTATTCTTTGTGAAGCACTTTGTGTTGCATTTTTAATGTATGAAAAGTGCTCTATAAATAAAGTTTGATTGATAACATACAGTACACACTCACTAACATATTTTTATATTCAGAGCCATATTTGAACAGAGGACTGATCTTTGAGTTCCTGTCACAGTTGGATCTACAGTTCATCACGAACAGTGTGTGAATGTCGACATCTTTCTATCTGATGTGACGTCGTGGTGAAGGGTTCACACCGTATCACAGAGCATGTCATTAATGTGTATGTCCGTCCTCTGTGTGTATTTCAGGCGTCGTCTGTCGGAGCAGTTGGCTCAGGCCCCCACCACATTCAAACGGGACCCTGAGGACCCGTCAGCTGTAGCCCTGAAGGAGCCGTGGGAGGAGAAGGTCCGGTAAGTGAAGCTCAGAGGGTTGTCTGTGTGTGTCTGACTGTACCTGTCTGACTGCATGTCTGTCTGACTGCCTGTCTGACTGCGTGTCTGACTGCACATGTCTGACTGCACCTGTCTGACTGTACCTGTTTGACTGTACCTGTCTGACTGCATGTCTGACTGTACCTGTCTGACTGTACCTGTCTGACTGCCTGTCTGACTGCGTGTCTGACTGCACATGTCTGACTGCACGTGTCTGACTGTACCTGTCTGACTGCATGTCTGACTGTACCTGTCTGACTGTACCTCTCTGACTGTACCTGTCTGACTGTACATGTCTGACTGTACCTGTCTGACTGTACCTGTCTGACTGTTCCTGTCTGACTGTACGTGTCTGACTCAAGCAGCAACCTCCGGTGTTGAAAAATGAAGCCAATGCGGAAGTGCAAAAAACTGCAGTTCCTCGAGTGGCCACTTGAGGCTCCAGAAACAAGAAATAACATTACAGCTGAAACAAACATGTTTACAGCCTGGGACAAAAAACGGTTTTGTTATAAATAGCTAATTTTCTTGTTCATGATAACTGTACGGGGGTGAATTTTATTTTAACACACTCGTTTTAATTATATTAAGCCTTAAATCATAGGGGCCGGATCACTTGATTGACAGGTGGATCCTGCTGGCTGTCTGCTGGACGTCAACACAGACACACAGACACTGAGCTTACCTTCACCTGTTTGTGTTGTTGGAGACTTTAGAGGACAAATAATCTCTCTGTGGGATTTATGGAACTTTATGGCCGTGCAAGAAGTCTGAGCTCCAGCTTTAAGTGAGTTAAATGTTCGCGTTACTGTTTTGAAATATTTGTAGCACTAAGTAGCAGGTATACTGTGCTCGCTTTAGCTGCTTGTTAGCCTGTTCAGTGTTTATTTATTTAATCGTCGGTCAGTAAACAGGAGTCAGGAGTTGTTGGCGTTTCCCCGGAGAGATTACAGCGGACCGTCGTGATGAAGAGACCGGTTCTTTTACGTTTCCCGTTACGTGTCGGCTCGCCGCTCTCTCACCGGGCGAGCGAGCAGCGAGTCCGCTGCTTCTTTAGTCTGATAACTGAACACCTGCAGTCAGTCACCGACAGAATCTCCTCCTGGCAAACTAGCTCATACATTATTTACACAGTCTATGGATAATAACCGTTAGCTACGCTGAGGAGCATATAGCCTAGCTTCATAGCCGTAGCTGGCTGATTCATGCGGCCCGCCCATAAAGCTCAGCCATAGGCTGTAGCTCGGTCACGCTCCGCCTCTTTGCCCGCCTCTAGATTAGCCGTCGCTGGCATTTCCAATATGGCGACCCCCAGCGGCGGCGCAATTCAGGCTTCCAAACGCTTCTCCAGAAACCAATGGGTGACGTCACTGAGACTACGTCCATTATTTATACAGTCTATGGTCTGACTGTACGTGTCTGACTGTACGTGTCTGACTGCACCTGTCTGACTGCACCTGTCTGACTGTACCTGTCTGACTGTCTCCCTGCAGGAGGATCAGAGAGGGCTCTCCATATGGTCACCTTCCCACCTGGAGGCTTCTGTCTGTCATCGTTAAATGTGGAGACGACCTGAGACAGGAGCTGCTTGCGTTCCAGGTGCTGCAGCAACTCAAGGTAAACCTGTGACATCATCAACACTTCCTGTCTTTCTTCTTCTTTATTCCATCCTCTTTTTGTCCTCCTCCTCGTCTATCACACTGCTCCTCTTCTTCTTCTGTGGGTTCATTTTTCCTCCTCTTCTCTCCTACTCTGCTCGTGGTTGATCCTCCTCATCCTCCCTCTTCTTCTTTTTCCTTCACATATGTCTCCCTCATTTTCTCCTCACACATTGACCTCCTTGTTCTTTCCCTTCTCCTCTGTAAAATAACAGTCAAACTGTAAGCTGCTGTTCAGGGAGCAGATAAAGATGTAAACGGTGCTCTTGCCTCTGATAGATGTGTAAATCTTATTGCTCCCCCCCACCCAGTCTATCTGGGAGCAGGAGCGCGTCCCCCTCTGGATCAAGCCCTATAAGATCCTGGTGTTGTCGTCGGACAGCGGGATGATTGAGCCGGTGGTGAACGCCGTGTCGCTGCACCAGGTGAAGAAGCAGAGTCAGCTGTCTCTGCTCGACTACTTCCTGCAGGAGCATGGCGCCCCCACCACCGAGGCCTTCCTCACCGCGCAGAGGAACTTTGTGCAGAGCTGTGCTGGATACAGCCTCATCTGCTACCTGCTGCAGGTCAAAGACAGGTTAGACGCTGACATCACACCTCTGCAGCTCCTCCTGCACGTGCTCAGACCATCACATGACCTCCTTCTCTGTCCTTCAGGCACAATGGGAACATCCTGCTGGATGCTGACGGTCACATCATCCACATCGACTTCGGCTTCATCCTGTCCAGCTCGCCCAAAAACCTCGGCTTCGAGACGTCCGCCTTCAAACTCACCGCAGAGTTCGTCGACGTGAGTTTATCCAGAAACCTCAGTCTCAACTGCGGTAGCTTGTCTTCAGGCGCAGGATCAGAGTTTCATCACTCTCCATTTTAAAAACCATTCACACAACAGAACACACTCCCAGAACTCCCAGCAGCTGCTGTGTTCTGTAAAGTCATGTGTTTCACATGTTTTTATCAATGGAGTCTGGTATGTTTGAGGAGAGCGATGTAACAGCTGACCCTGGTTCGAACCAAAGCATCTGAAGTCCCCACATGTACATTCTGTTTGTAACTGTACATCAGCTGGTCGGGCAGAGGAGCACAGGGGCATTGTGGGAGCATTTTTAAGTAGACACAGTGATTTATAGAACATTCAGAAATAGGGCTGGGCGATATGGCCAAAAACGTTATCATGATAAATGTCAAATCATTATTTCTAAGTTTAAAGGCTGATTCTTGCTCCTTAGATGTGATTCAACCAGGCAGCAACATCTGGTGTTTATAAATGAAGCCAATGCAGAAGTGCAAAAAACCTGCTGGCCGTCTGCTAGACGTCGACACAGACACACAGTCACTGTCAGCTTCACCTGTTTGTGTTGTTGGAGCCTTTAGAGGACAAATAATCTCTCTGTGTGTTTATGGAACTTTGTGTGCGTGCAGTCTGAGCTCCAGCTTTCAGTGAGTTAAATGTTCGTGTTACTGAGTTGATATATTTGTAGCACTAAGTAGCAGGTATACTGTGCTCCCTTTAGCTGCTTGTTAGCCTGTGCAGTGTTTATTTATTTAATCATCGGTCAGTAAACAGGAGTCAGGAGTTGTTGGCGTTTCCCCGGAGAGATTACAGCGGACCGTCGTGATGAAGAGACCGGTTCTTTTACGTTTCCCGTTACGTGTCGGCTCGCCGCTCTCTCACCGGGCGAGCGAGCAGCGAGTCCGCTGCTTCTTTAGTCTGATAACTGAACACCTGCAGTCAGTCACCGACAGAATCTCCTCCTGGCAAACTAGCTCATACATCATTTACACAGTCTATGGATAATAACCGTTAGCTACGCTGAGGAGCATATAGCCTAGCTTCATAGCCGTAGCTGGCTGATTCATGCGGCCCGCCCATAAAGCTCAGCCATAGGCTGTAGCTCGGTCGCGCTCCGCCTCTTTGCCCGGTTCTGGATTAGCCGGCTCTGGCATTCATACAGTCTGTTTGACCTTTATTATCAGAATATGACAAACTCCACTTGAACAGCGGACCTATTCACAAATCTGAGGTAGAAAAACAACCAAATAATGTAAAATAAAATGATTAATAGACAAAAATCTTTTATTTTTAAGTGTTTAGCTGTCTGACAATGTAAACAAAATAAGACAGTTCAGGCTGGATTACAGAGCTTCTTAAAGGGACACGATCGCACCGGTGCTGCTACTTGGAACGGGAACGGTCCGTTCTCCGGTCTCCGGGCAACCCTGGCTTCACATGACGTGATATGAAAGTTCGTTTGATCATGAAGCCTGATGCCCCTCTTAGCTTTGCCAGTGAAATACATGAACTACACAGCATACGGACACGTGACCGCCTGTGGAGACGATGCTCATACTTTAACGGTGCGCAGGTCTGTGTCATATGCTGCTCTCCTAACGTCTGCCTCCTCCCCGCGCTCATGATGCTCATCTCATTCACAGCTTGTGGAGACGTATTTAATTTTTTATAAAGGTTGTTCATGGAAATATGGGAGCGATCACGACCCTATTGGGTCAGGGTCAGAGCCTGAGACCCACTCACAGATCGGTGTCCTCACTGCGCTGCATCATTATAAACTGCTCACTGCTGGATCACATTGTTATGTGACCCACTCCCCCGATATCGTGCTGCGTATACGAAAATTGGCAGGGCCGAATTTTGTTCCCAGTCCGACCCTGCAGGCAGTCCAGTTGAGTGTTGGGTGGAGAGCCAGGAACACTGTGGGCTTCAGATATCCTGTATGAAACAAACCTAACTGACATTTCTAAAGCGAACATATTCAAACTAGGTGCTGTGATTACAGGTGAAAAATTATATCAATAATCATCGTTTTATCGCCCGGCCCTAAAAAATACTGCGTCTGTTCTCAGAGACAATCCAGAAGATCCATTTTCTATACGTGTTTAGTGTTAAAGAAAATCTAATGAGAGCCAATGAAAGAAGACTTACCTGTGTTTACCTGTGGCCCTGTGTTTCAGGTGATGGGGGGCCCTGTAGACTGTTACCTGTGTTTACCTGTGGCCCTGTGTTTCAGGTGATGGGGGGCCCTGTAGACTGTTACCTGTGTTTACCTGTGGCCCTGTGTTTCAGGTGATGGGGGGCCCTGTAGACTGTTACCTGTGTTTACCTGTGGCCCTGTGTTTCAGGTGATGGGGGGTTCGGACGGCGACATGTTTAACTACTATAAGATGTTGATGCTCCAGGGTCTGATCGCAGCGCGGAAACACATGGACCGAGTGCTGCAGATAGTGGAGATCATGCAGCAGGGTAACACGTTCGCCTCCACACACACACACACACACACACACACACACTGGTTACATGATGATGTCATCCGTGTACTGACCCACCCTCCTCCCCAGGTTCCCAGCTGCCCTGCTTCCACGGCTCGAGCACCATGCGTGGGCTGAAGGAGCGCTTCCACATGTCTCTGACGGAGGAGCAGCTGCAGCTGCTGGTCGACCAGCTGGTGGACGGATCCATGAGGTCACTGACCACCAAGCTGTATGACGGCTTCCAGTACCTGACCAACGGCATCATGTGACCCCCTCACCTGTGTGTGTGTGTGTGTGTGTGTGTGTGTGTGTGTGTGTGTGTGTGAGCGAGCAGCATGAACAAACAGACTGATAAACTGCAGAGACCCACTTCCTGTTTGTCCTCTTCTTCTCTGATTCCACCTCTCTGTTCTTCTCCTCCTCTGTTGGATCTGTTTGTTGTTTCTTTAGAAGATATCTTTGTGTTTCAGCTCCTCTTCTTCTCTTTCCATATTTGGGCGTATGTTCCTGATTGGCTGCTCAGCCGGACTCTTAGCCAATCAGAGAGCAGCCCTCTTTTAGTTTGAACTGTGAGCAGGTGGGCAGTTTTTACAGCAGATTAAAGGACCAGTCTGTGTTTTTACATGTTTTAACTTGATGACTGTGAACAAGCATTAAAGCGAGCGAGTCCTCCTGAGACACTCTGTTCATGTTTCATTGAGACCCTCAGTTTACTGTGTTTATAAGAGCCTGTATTTAAACATGTCCGACAGGTGGAGAAAAGGTTGAAATGAAAGCAGCTGTGATCACCACACGTTCACACTCGACACACAGAGTCAGCAGGATCGCAGCAGCTTCAGATGATTTCATCAAGTTTGATCCTGTGAACATTTAGTGTTAAAGAATAAACAGCTGAGCTGCAGAGTTCTTCCTGTCTGAGTGACAGAACACACCTGTCATCTGTCATCAGATGATGTTTTTATATGAAGGCTTTACATACGATCAGATCGACAGGTTTGTTGGTGTTTAATGTTCAGCTTCAGGTTTCATCTCTGACAGGAAGTATGGAGACATTCAGATCATTTAGGAAAATAAAAGCCTGATAAAATCAGAGGAGAATTTCAATGCGGATGTTTTCAAAATAAACTTCCTGCTGCCATCATAACAGAGCAGACATGTGACCGTCTGCAGGTGTAACAGCAAGCAAGTGTGTCCAACTCAAAGTCCCATCATGCACCCTGAGGCCCGCGACCGAACATTTTATTCACTTCAGTTAAACCTGGTTCTGTTTATTTTCTGTCAGCAGGTCAAAGGTCACCGCGGTGTGATTTAAAGTCTGAATTTATAGTTTAAGATCAGTTTAGTAAATAAACTCAAACTGTCTCAAGTCAATGAAAAGGTTTTTGTGTTTTTGAATTTTAGTTTTTTCAAGAATCAAAACTTTGTAAACAACCTGAGACGAGTTCAGAGTTCAGAGTTCAGAGTGAGACGTGTTCGTGATAGACACGAAGAAGTTTGAGACGTGGAAATGAACTTTTTAATTTGTAATGCTCATGTAAACATCACATTGAATTTAAGGTCAATATTTAAACGAAGAGTGCTGAGCTAAATAAAATAAAACTTCAGTGAATCAGAATCAGGTTTGTTGCCAAGAAGGTTTACACACGCCCTGTCCAACTCAACTCAAACTGTCAGGGCGTAGGGTTAGAGGCCTTGAAGCAGGCTGGCACGTGGCAGGTCTCTAATGAGGTGTTGAAGATGTCTGAACACCGGAGACAGCTGATCGGCACAGTGCTTCAGGGTGGAGGGGGAGACAGAGTCCGGCCCGGCTACTTTGCGGAGGTTCTGTCTCTTAAAAATCCTGTTAACATCTCTATCCAAGATAGAGAGAGTTGTTGCTGTGGTTTGAGGGGAGGGGGCCTTGGAGGTGATAAGCTGTAGCGCTTATCACGCCGTCCCCCAGGCTGCACTGGGTCACTCTGGCCACCTCATGATCCATCTGATTCCTGCGTACTGGCAGAAGTTAAAGCGCCTTCAGCCGGGCGGTGAAAGAAGCTCAGCGTCTGTGCTCTGATAAACTACAGCAGCAGTTTTCAGGGGGAGATGCTGGCTCAGTCTGGAAGGGTCTCAGACAGCTCACCAGCTTCAAACCGAAACCCCCCACTCTGTTTATCACCTGCGCCTTGCCAACGACCTGAACGAGTTTTACTGTCACTTTGATAGACGATGGGACAGTCCTGACACCGTCCCCCGTGACTCCACTCAACAGCTGCTCACGGTGGTGTAACAGTGATCCAGAACAGCCTCCTCTCTGGTCGGGCATTTAATAAACTGTCTGTATTTTGGGAGTTCATGGCTGAGGTTACCTTCGTTAAAGTCCCCGAGGACAATAACTAAAGAGTCCGGGTTTGTCCGCTCCACACACAGGATGTGGTCGGTGAGCGCGCGCTGTGCCTCCTGCACGTTGGCCTGCGGTGGGATGTAAACACCGACCAGGATGAATGAAGCGAACTCAATAAAATAAATGAAACTTTATCTGTTCAACGAAATTAAAACTTCTTTAATATAAAATAAAGATTTTCTGGCTCAAACTCTTTTACACTGTGAACTCTGTGTGATGCTGCTGTTGGACTCTGGGGGGCAGCAGAGCTCCAGTCGCTCTCTGTCAGGACTCTGTTACCCAGAGTCCCACAGGGCGGTGGAGGAGGAGGAGGAGGAGGGGGCGGGGCTTTACCTGCCCACACCTGCACAGAGTTGAGCGTCTGAAGACTCAAGGAAGACAGACAGAAACAAAGTGAGAAGAAAAATGTGGATCAGATCATCAGAATCGCTCTGATTCACCGACCCGAACCCGTCCGATCCGGATCGAGCCGAGCCGGGTTCAGTCCGACCTCACCTGGATCCGGATCCACCTGAGACTGTCTGAAGATTTCTCAACTTTTACCTGAAGCAGGAAGTGAAGCAGGAGGAGCCGAGCAGACATGGTGAGTCTACTAAGTTTTAATAACTCCAAAAAAACGGTTCAGGAGTTTAAAACTTTGACCCACAGCCCGGTCCCAGTCCTGGTTCTAGAGCCCGGTCCGGATCCTGGGCCTGCAGGGTTCTGGTTCCCTGGTCGGATCTCTGCAGCTTTTTGTTTGAACCAAAAATTCCGGAGCAGAAACTCAAAGAGAAAAAAAATAGTTTAAATGAAATAAAACTAAAATAAAAAGTTTTGAAATCAGAAGTTAAAAGTTATTAAGAATAAAAACATCCAAATAAAATAACATGATTTATAAATAAATAGTTGATGACATGCTCGAAGTAATCAGATAAAATAATATGATTAAATATTAAAGATTAAAATACATGTCAATAAAATGACACAAATATAAATACACAGAATAAATCTTTCAAAGTCAATAAAAATCGGAAATGTACAGGAAGCCAGAAGGGTCAAAAATCAGAATGATGTCATCGTTTTTCTTTTAATGTTTTTTTATTTTCATGTTCAGTCAGAAAAAACCAACAGTGTGTTTCTGCTCAGTGTTAAACAGGGAACGTCTACATGTTACATGACCGATATTTAATGACTCTACCTGCAACAGGTGTTTCACCTGGATGAGTCTGCAGATTGTTTTATTATCACAGAAAAATTAATATTGATTATTTACAGTCATATTTATTTTTTAAACTAATTTATTGATCACATGTTGCAGCTCTGAACTGACACACACACACACACACACACACACACACACGCACACACTTAGGACAATAATAATAATAACTTGTTGATAGAAAACTTTTCAAAATCAATAATAATAATGATAATAAATAAAACAGATCAGTAATAAAATATATATTCATACAGAGCAGGAACAGAAAGATAATTAAAGAAACAAAATTCAGTTAAAAGAATCAAAAAATAAAAGATTTAAATTCAGGTGTTTTGAAAAGGGAGACATACACAGCGGTGTGTGTGTGTGTGTGTGTGTGTGTGTGTGTGTGTGTGTGTGTGTGTGTGTGTGTGTGTGTGTGTGGAGGCGAACATGTAGGGGCGTCTCCTCCTCAACATGATCCCACAGGACAGAGGAATGCTGGGAATTCAGGAGAGAGATACACATGCCGACCAATCAGAACGTCTGATAAAACACACACACGTCCATACAGTGTGTGTGTTTATTGATCGCAGTACGAACAGCAGAGTGTACAAATACTCTGTTCCAGTAAAATGAAATGTTTTTCTTCCTTCAGCAGAAGCAGAAAGTTACAAACGTGTTGAAATGTTCTCACAAACATCTTTGTTCTGTATTTTATTTCAAATGTTCGTTTATGGACAGAAAAGATTCCAAATGTTTCTGGGCTGAGCTAACAGACAGGTGACCCTCTGTCTCTATGCCCCGCCCCCTCAGGGAAGTAAGGAGCGTTACCATTGGCAGGCTCAGAACGTGAAGGTGAGCGGCGTGGACGACATGGTGCTGCTGTCCAAGATCAGCGAGGACGCCATCACCGAGAACCTGAAAAAGAGATACAACGACGACTACATCTTTGTATCCTTCAGTACTCACACAAGTACTCACAGGGTTTACTGCAGTACATGTACGATTACCACTGTGTACGAATCAATGACTGTACATATCGATGGACGACGCGTCTCCATCTGCTCCCATTGTACAGAATTGATGCCAAAACAGCCCCTCCGATAGGCGCTGCCATCTTGCAATTGTGACATCATACGGAGCCAGAGTCTGCGCAGTGTTTTGACAGCATCAAAAAACTAATTAAAAATAAACTTGTGAGAAAAATGAACACTTGGACATAAATCAGCATGATAAGAACTAACTATAATGACAGAAACATGTTGGAGAAAAATGTATTTGACATGTATTTTGATTTTATAGTTTGACTCATGTCCCATCTGTTCACATGGAGGAGGCGGGCTTTATGAGCTATACTGCAGCCAGTCAGCAGGGGGCGATAGAGAGGGTTTGGCTTCACTGTTGGGGAGCTGTCATGTCGGCCATCTTTTTATCCAGTCTGCGGTACAAATAATATAATAAAGTTTCAGTCCTGTTATGTTAGAGTACAAAAGCATCAAACCAAAGTATCAAAACTAAAAGTACTGATGATATGATATACACATACATATATCTATCTATATATATATATATGTATGTGTATGTGTATGTGTATACATGTATACAATGACAGATATATTTACTGATGCTTTAATGTGTTCATCACTTTGATGTCACAGCTGTAAAGACTGTAAATACAGCAGGTCATTTATAAAACGATAATGTGAGGAAGGATTGATCTCAGAGTCCTGGTTCTGATCCTTGACCCGGTTCCGTCCAACAGACTTACATCGGTTCGGTTCTGATCTCAGTCAATCCGTTCAAACAGCTTCCTTATTTCACAGAGAGAGAAGTGGAGCTGTACCAGGGAGCTGTGAGTACACACACATCACAGTTACACACGTTTGTTCTTGCACACCTGTGAGGACCCTCATTAACATACAGAGGGGTTAAAATCAGCCTGTTGACTGCTGCGTGTTGTGTTACACGGGCACACTACAGGTCTGAAGACAAGAGCATCACAACACACACGATCACGTGACTGTTACTGTGTTTGACACCCCCCACCAGGCTCAGTATGAGAACCCCCCCCACATCTACGCGCTGGCAGACAACATGTACAGGAACATGATGATTGACAGCGAGAACCAGTGTGTCATCATCAGGTAGGCGGGACTCTGAAGCAATAACAGCCTCTGATTGGCTTCAAGTCTTCAGATCAAAGTTATTAACTATCTGTATTATTGATTGTTGATTCAGTGACACCACAGGAAGTCATTCCTGCAGGCTCCTCCCTCTGAGTTGACTCTCTCTGTATCAGAGCGACTGTAAGGCACAAATATCCCCGCTGGGATCAATAAAGTATTCCTGATCGATGTGCTTCATCTGATGGTGTGGGTGTGGTTTGATCAGATTTGATTGACAGCTGCCCTGAAACATAAACACACCTAAGCCCCGCCCTCTTTCACTTTGTGTTTATACAGGAGCTCTGCCAGTTTATGTGAGATTCTAATCATTCAGCATTTTGCTGTTTGGTTTATTTACACCGATCAGCCAGAACATTATGACCGCTGACAGGTGAAGTGACAATGGCCCCTGTCAGTGGGTGGGATCTGATAGGCAGCAGGTGAACACTTTGTCCTTGAGGTTGATGTGTTGAACGAAGGAAAAATGGGTGAATGTGAGGATGTGAGCAACTCTGACCAGGACGAGTCAGAGCAGTCCAGACTGTCTGCAGGGTCAGGACCGACCAAGAGAGGTCCAAGGAAGGAAAACCAGTGAACCAGCGACAGGGTCATGGGCGGCCAAGGCTCACAGATGCACATGGGGAGTGAAGGCTGGCCCGTGTGGTCCGATCCAACACAAGAGCTGCTGTAGCTCAAACTGCAGAAAGAGTTAAAGCTGGTTCTGATAGAAAGGAGTCAGAACACACAGAGCATCACAGGTTGTTGTGTACGAGGCTGTGTAGCTGCAGACCGGTCAGGGCGCCATGCTGACCCCGTCCACCACTGAAAGCTCCTACAGTGGACACGTGAGCATCAGAACTGGACCACGGAGCGATGGAAGAAGGCGGCCTGGTCTCTTGAAACACGTTTTCTTTTCATCATGTGGATGGTCAGGTGCGTGTGCGTCTCTTACCTGGGGAAGACCTGGCACCAGGATGCATTATGGGAAGAAGGCGAGCCGGCGGAGGCAGTGTGATGCTTTGGACAATGTTCTGCTGGGAAACCTTGGGTCCTGCCGTTCATGTGGATGTTACTCTGACACGTACCACCTACCTAACCATTGGTGCAGACCAAGTCCCCCCCTTCATGGACACAGCGTTCCCTAATGGCAGTGGCCTCTGTCAGCAGTATAACGCGCCCTGCCACACTGCAGACATGGTTCAGGAATGGTTTGAGGAACAACGAGTTCAAGGTGTTGACTTGGCCATGCCTCGATGGGTCAGAGCTGTTTGGCAGCAAAGGGGGATGCAATATTAGACAGGTGGTCATAATGTTATGGCTGATCGTGTATGTTTTTGTTAACATTAATATTCATGAAGGTGTTTTGTATGTTTTTAGTCTGATTATGTTTCCTGTTTCCTGTCAGCGGTGAGAGTGGAGCAGGAAAAACTGTTGCTGCCAAATACATCATGAGCTACGTGTCCAAAGTGTCTGGAGGAGGAGACAAAGTCCAGGTGAGTACACAGAGTACTGCTCGTAGTATTGCATGTCGTACTGCTCCTGGACTTACAGTACTGCTGATGGCAATCTAAAGGTGCCTTTCAACAGCAGGAACCAGGGTCTAAATGTAGCTCCAGGGTAGTTGACTTGCCCCATGAAAAGTCCCTGCTCAGGGTCAGGGTCAGATTTTCCAAAGGTCCAGGAACTTTCAGGGCGGGGCCTGCAGTGCTGATCGTTTCTGATTGGTCGAGTACTTGCAGTGTTTCATTTCACCCACTAGGGCTGCACGATACTGGAAAAGAACATACATAGTGATATATTTTAGTTTGTTCCGCCATATTTATTGCAATATTAAAAAAAACAGGAAATTATACCAGATGAATGCAGTGTGTTTTCATGTCCATATATGTGCTGCAGCTGTAACCATTAAAGTAAACACTCCGCAGCACGTCCGCTCCGTGAACTGTCCGTTTATGTAGCCACAGCATTAACCAGCACCGGGACGAGGTGCTGCTGTTACAGGAAAACGGACAGTTCACGGAGCAGAAGTGTCAGGAGTGTTTACTTTAACGGTTATACCCCCGGCACACACATGGCGTGAGGTTGTGTGTGTCTACAGGAAGTAGGACACGCGAGGGTTCGTGCTCAACCCATTTGCAATGCAATAAAGCACGATCAAGAACAGCACAAGTTGAATCTCCTCCATGCTAACAGGCTAACTGGAGTGTCGCACAAATGATTTGAGTTTTAATGGCGGCAAACCAGCTTAAAGGTGCATTACTGCCACCTACTGGCCTGGCGGTGAAGTGCAGTTACTTTTACAGTTTCTTCACACGTCATTGGCCTGATTTGCATAATCTTCCCGGGACTTTAGGCCGCTGTGGAAACGCAGACAACAATGGGTCACACGAACCATTTAGTACCTGGAAGAGAAGTTCCTGGAACTAAAAGTTCCTGGAACTTTTGGTCGAAAAGCACCTTTAGTTAGGGGTTACGTTACTCTGAGTTTAGTTCTTGTTAAAACAACCAGAGAGTCAGATTTAGATCTATAATCAATACTGATAATTACTGTTTTACTACTAGTAATAGGCCTACCACTGGTACTGTTGTTACTACTGTTGCCATAGATACTGCTACTCGTGTGTGTGTGTGTGTGTGTGTGTGTGTGTGTGTGTGTGTGCAGCATGTTAAAGACATCATCCTGCAGTCTAACCCCCTGCTGGAGGCCTTCGGTAATGCCAAGACCGTCCGCAACAACAACTCCAGCAGATTTGTGAGTGTACACAGATTAGGGTAAATACTACTATAAATATGTATATGTATATAATGACAAGTAGTACTGACTCTGTACACGCTCTGCTCCTCCTGTCAGGGTAAATACTTTGAGATCCAGTTCAGTCGAGGAGGAGCTCCTGATGGAGGGAAAATCTCAAACTTCCTGTTGGAGAAAACTCGAGTCGTCTCGCAGAACCCTGGAGAGAGAAACTTCCACATCTACTACCAGGTACTGCAACATGTACTACAAGTACTGCAACATGTAGTACCAGTGCTACTACAGCTGCTAACATAAAGTACTGCTGCAGAACCCAGAGTGTGACCTCCTGTTGATTCTGAAACCTGCAGAAATTCTGTCAGTTTAAAATCTACATGAACAATTCAGTAAACCCTGACTTTACTGTGACCTCTGTGTGACCTCTGTGTGACCCTTGACTTCTCCGTGACCTCTATCCTCAGCTGTTGGAGGGGGCAAGTGGGGAGCAGAGGGAGAACCTCGGGGTCACGACTCCAGACTATTACTTCTACCTGAACCAATCAGGAACCTACACGGTGGAGGACGTCAATGACAAGAAGGAGTTCTCTGATACAATGGTCTGTACCCGTCTGTCTGTCTGTCCCCGTCTGTCTGTCTGTCTGTCTGTCTGTCTGTCTGTCTGTCTGTACCCGTCTGTCTGTCTGTCCCCGTCTGTCTGTCTGTCTGTCTGTCTGTCTGTACCCTTCTGTCTGTCTGTCTGTCTGTCAGTCTGTCTGTACCCGTCTGTCTGTCTGTACCCATCTGTCTGTCTGTACCCGTCTGTCTGTCTGTCTGTACCCTACTGTCTGTCTGTCTGTCTGTCACGTCTGCCTTTCCTTGACAATCCCGCTCTGACTCCTGGCTCCTTTGGATGTGAAGGAGTAGCAGCTTTACTCCGAGCTCCCTCCGGATGTCCCAGCTCCTTACCCTCTCTCTGAGAGAGCCCCGACACCCTGCAGAGGAGACTCACTTCAGCCACTTGTATCTGCGACTTCATTCTTTCGGTTATGCCCCAAAGCTCAGGACACCAGGCGAGGGCTGGAACGTAGATCGAGCGGTAAATCGAGAGCTTTGCCTTCAGGCTCTGCTCCCTCTTCACCACGACGGTGCGGTACAACATCTGCATTACTACTGACGCTGCACTGACCCGTCTGTCAATCTCACGATCCTTTTTACCCTCACTGCGAACAAGACCCCGAGATACATAAACTCCTTCACCTGAGGCAGAGACTCACTCCCCACCTGGAGGGAGCAATCCACCGTATCCCATCAGACAGCCGTGGCCTCTGACTTGGAGGTGCTGACTCTCACCCTACCCCCTTCACACTCAGCTGCAGACCGGCCCCACGCCTGCTGGAGGTCCCAGCTGGACGAAGCCAACAGGACGACACCATGAGCGGAGAGGCAGCTCTGAAGACCCCAAACAGGACTGTCTGTCTCTCTGCCTGTCTGTCTCTGTGACTGTCTGTCTCTCTGCCTGTCTGTCTCGCTGACTGTCTGTCTCAGTGACTGTGTCTGTCTCTCTGCCTGTCTGTCTCTCTGACTGTCTGTCTCTGTGACTGTGTCTGTCTCTCTGCCTGTCTGTCTCTCTGCCTGTCTCTCTCTGTGACTGTCTGTCTCTCTGCCTGTCTGTCTCTCTAACTGTCTGTCTCTCTGCCTGTCTGTCTCTCAGGAGGCCATGTCAGTAGTGGGTCTGTCTGTGGAGGACCAGGATTCGGTTCTTCAGCTGGTTGCAGGAATTCTTCACCTGGGAAACATCAGCTTCAGAGAGGAGAACAACTACGCTGTGGTGGAGAGCCAAGACTGTGAGATGAGACACTATCTATACTTACTATATACTACACATTATACACATCATAGACTGTATTATATAACCTATATGTACCACAGAATTTACAATACATATGAGAGGCTGTGACTCAAACAGTAAGACTTACAGATCTTCTTTTTTAAACTGTCTGTGAGCTCACTTCCTGTTTGGTTCCTGGTGTATAACTGTCCGTGGTTGTGTCGCTGGTTGTCTCTCAGTCCTGGCGTTCCCGGCCTTCCTGTTGGGGATCCCTCAGGACGGTCTCTGCAGCAAACTGACCAGCAGGATCATGGACAGTAAGTGGGGCGGCAAGACCGAGTCCATCTCTGTCACCCTGAACACGGAGCAGGCCTGCTTCTCCAGAGACGCCCTGTCCAAGGCCCTGTACACCCGCCTGTTCGACTTCCTGGTCGACGTCAGTGCACACACACGCACACACACTTTGTTTGGTGCACACTCCAGGTAAACTTGTATTGATTACCTCTCTGTGTGTCACAGTGTATCAATAAAGCGATGCAGAAGGACCAGGAGGAGCTCAACATCGGAGTCCTCGACATCTACGGCTTCGAGATCTTCCAGGTGCAAACACACACACACACACACACACACACACACACACACACACACACCCACACACTGATCGTCTGATCTGATTCCTTGCTTCCAGAGAAACGGCTTCGAGCAGTTCTGCATCAACTTTGTCAACGAGAAGCTTCAGCAGATTTTCATCGAGCTCACTCTGAAGGCAGAACAGGTGTGACATGATGACATCACAGCATGACATCATAATATTACACCTTCCGGATTTAGAGGGATGTTTGTTTGCTGGCATCATCCATTTTCTTTTCCTTTCTACTTCCTGTCTGCGAAACAGATCAGAAACCTTTCACAATAAAAGCATGAAATCGAAAGCTGTTCTGTTTCTCTGCAGGAGGAATACGTGCTGGAGGGGATCAAGTGGACGCCCATCGAATATTTCAACAACAAGGTGGTCTGTGACCTCATCGAGTCCAAACTGGTAAGTCGACCAATCAGTGAACAGGACTGTGATTAGCTTCTATGGGACAGAAACACACAGATATACTGATGACATCACATTGTATCTCTGCTGGTTACCCAGAATCCTCCTGGTTTGATGAGCATCCTGGACGATGTGTGTGCAACGATGCACGCTAAAGGTGAGGGAGCAGATCAGACGCTGCTGCAGAAGCTGCAGGGACAGATCGGAACCCACGAACACTTCAGCAGCTGGAACAGAGGGTTCATCGTACACCACTACGCCGGCAAGGTACGCAGGTCGTTTACGTCTGCTTACCTGTCTGTCTGTCTGTCCTGTTATTAACCCCACCTGTCTGTGTGTCCAGGTGTCGTATGATGTCAGTGGTTTCTGTGAGAGGAACAGAGACGTGCTGTTTAATGACATCATCGAGCTGATGCAGAGCAGCGAGTTGTAAGTGCTCTCACAGAGATATATGTATATACTACATGTTAACATATCAATGAGTACTGACAGGAGCTGTGTCTGAGGTCATGAGAGATGTAAAAGGCCTGGCTCAGCGCATTGAACACGCAGAGACGAGCTAAGCTAACACTAGCAGCTTGGCTTGTGGCCCCTCCAGATTTCTGACATGAAACTTTTATTATATAAAGTTTATTTGAAAAACATGAAATCTTAAACTGTGTCGGCTTCTTTTAGAGAAACGAGTCCTTCTCGCGGCCTCACGAGTTCTAATGTCAGCGCTGTGATAATCTGTGGGATCCTCAGACAGCTTTAAATATTAGTAAACTTACTACATGTAGCTATGACCTCATGATGACCTCACATTGACCCTGTCTGTGGTGTGTTTGTGGACAGTCCGTTCATCAGAGCTCTGTTCCCTGAGAACCTGGAGGCAGAGAAAAGGGGGCGTCCGAGCACCGCCAGCAGTAAGATCAAGGTGAGAGAGACCTTTTACACCTCAACGTTAGCTAGTCAGCAACATCCCAACTGTTCAGTCATCTGAATGATTTATAGGCTGAAGCCCTGCTGGCTCGCTGACACAAACACCAACTGTCCTCTTTTAGAAACAAGCCAACAGTCTGGTCCAGACTCTGATGAAGTGCACCCCCCATTACATCCGCTGCATCAAACCCAACGAGACCAAACGACCCCGGGACTGGGAGGAGAACCGGGTCAGACACCAGGTGGAGTACCTGGGTCTCCGAGAGAACATCAGAGTCCGCCGGGCTGGTTATGCCTACAGACGAGTGTTCAACAAGTTCCTGCAGAGGTCAGAGTTCACCCAGGGAATTGGTCCTGTACTGATACCTTAAACATGCTAACAGGGACCCGTGTTCTGCAGGTACGCCATCCTGACGAAAGAGAGCTGGCCTCGGTGGAGGGGCGAAGAGCGGCAGGGAGTCCTGCATCTCCTCCACTCTGTCCACATGGACCAGGACCAGTTTCAGCTGGGCAAGTCCAAAGTCTTCATCAAAGCTCCAGAGTCGGTACGACAAACTCACACACAGCTCAGGATGTTTATCCAGCTGTAACCTTTCAAACTAAAGTTCCCTGTGAACAGTTATCAGGACCAGGGAGGTTCAGAGTTACTGAGCCAGAACCTCAGGAGAACCTCCTCATCATGTAACCAGACTGAAGGACGGTGTTCTAGTCTTCAGGTAGAAATGTTGTTGTAGAAAAGTATTTCAGTTCTACAGACAAACTGAGTTCTACAGTTTCGGGTCTGTTTCAGAACCAAAGCCTGAACTGATCCAAAAGTCAATTTATTATTTTGAAACATGCTTTGAATATTAGTTCTGAGAAGTGCTGAGTGTGCTCCGCCTGTCAGAACCGGTCTTTGTCTCTGCAGCTCTTCTTGTTGGAGGAGATGAGGGAGAGGAAGTATAACGGGTACGCTCGCGTCATTCAGAAGGCGTGGCGTAAACACATCGCTGTGCGCAAGTACGTCAAGATGAGGGAGGAAGGTAAGACTGTTTCCCTGTTGGTTTGGTCTTCTCTCAGTGGTTAAAGAACATGTTCAACATACAATCGCCTGATGTTCCTGATGATGGAGAACTGGGGGCTGACGATGGGTTTAGCAACAGTTAAATCTAAACTAGGAATCCTTTTGTCACTTGATGTGCTCGTGTTTTTGTCCCTGAGTCTGTGTACCTTTTTTCACTTTGTGTTTGTGTCTTTGACATTATTTGTTCCTGTAATGAGTGATTCCTTCTCTTCCAGCCTCTGATGTCCTGCTGAACAAGAAGGAGCGCCGCAGAAACAGCATCAACAGGAACTTTGTGGGCGACTACATTGGGACGGACAACCATCCAGAGATCAGACAGTTTGTCGGTCGCAGAGAGAGGATCGACTTTGCGGACGTTGTGGTTAAATTTGACCGAAGATTCAGGGTAAGATCTCCGTCCCACAGCACGTTTTACTGATGCTGTTATTAAAGGTCTCTTTAACCTTCCTTCTGACCTAATGACCTTCTTCTGTCATCTGATCAGTGGTCTTTCAAATGTAAGAGAGCTAGAATGGTTTCTACAGCATCAGCTAGTTAATGAAACGTTAGTCTCACTGACATGGACATCTTAATCAGAATAACCACTCAACATCCTTGGCTTGACTGCAGTCTATCCAGCAGCTGTTTCGTCAGGTATCCAGAAACTTCAGCTTCAGTCTGCTAGTGTGGACAAGACAGGCATACCTTTCTACTCTGGCCTCTAATGGTTCTTCTTGTTCTGGTTTATATGGTACCACTGAGAAATGTGGCGTTGATAAAGATCAGCATTTATGATGAGGGCTGGTTCTCCAGCCAGGGGAACATCAGTGAGGCTCAGACCACCAGGATGGTAACTATGGCACAGAGAGATGGTACGCTCACATGGAAGCCTTCATGGCTCACAGCTGACAGGCCAAATCCCAACTGAACAAGTCAAGTATCCTGAGTATGAAGGGCTGCCGAGCCGTCCAACCTCCATCCATGCCTCTGGCTATAGACAGGCGCTGACATGTTACTCTACCACGATGTGACAGACTCCTGACTGGAGGACTGCCTCGTCCTGGGGGAGACTCTGAAACAAGGGAATGGGTTCAAGTGAGAGAAACGAAGTCACAGATGTTTTGTTCACAGATTGAATGTTTAGCCTGTAAAAACTCACAACATTCAGTTTAAATTTCACTGGACACAATCTGGTTCTGTTCCACAGATGGTGAAGCGTGACCTCATTCTGACCCCAAAGTTCCTGTACCTGATTGGTCGAGAAAAGGTGAAACAGGGTCCAGATAAAGGTCAGATCCAGGAGGTTCTCAAGAGGAAGATCGAGATCAACAAGATCCAGTCTGTTTCCCTGAGGTACACCACCAGAACCAAATCTTCAGCCAGGGCCAGATTTAGGTCCCGATCAGACAGAGTGCATTTTGCAGGCTGTAAAAAGTGATGCGCACCGCACGGCCTTTTCTGTTGAAGCCTATGCTTAAAAAAAGAGTTGCTCGCTGTGCCTTTTTTTTCTGTTGCTAAGGCAACCACCAACTCAGTAACTGTCATTAACCTCGCTGTTATTTTGTAAACTGACAAATCTGGTCCCATTTATTATGGATAGCTAAAACACTTGAGTTATATGCTGAATGGACTGTGCTTATAGACTGTAGCACTTCTGGTCCTGCGACCACTCAAAGCTGCTTTTACACCACATGTCACATTCACCCATTCACGGATGGCAGAGGCTGCTACGTAAAGGGCCCAACTGTCAATCAGTCGGCTCTGTCACCGGGAGCAGTTTGGGGTTCAGTGCCCAAGGACACTTCGACATGTCGACTGAGGGATCGAACCTCCGACCTTCCAATTGAAAGACGACCGACTCTACCACTGAGCCACAGCCGCCCCACTTACATGTGCATTAAAAAGTGTACAGGCAGAGGGCACTTGCTCTGGCTTTGATGGAGGGTGAGAGGCTGTTCCCAAATACATTAAACACGGGGAAGCAGAGATCCCTGTGTGTACATGAGACCCTCAGAAAGAGGAAAGATCATGGTACCAGTACCAGCTGGCCCAGGAGCTTTGCCTGGATGATGACCGTTTCAGTGTTTGTTTCAGGATGAGTCAGGGTCACTTTGACAATCCCCAGTCCATCGTTGGGCCCAGCATCACAAAAATGTCCACCAACTCCACGTCGTTGCCCCCTCAGAAGGCCCGCCTCTCCACTCATCAATTGGACAATGACAAGAAACGCCAATGACGTCGGCCGTTTCTCTGCTTTGAGTTGAAGTTTTTTCAACTGTGACAGGACCACAAAACTAGAACAAGGACTGGGACTACAACCAGTGCAAGAATCAGTGAAAAACGAGGACTGACTAAGAATGGGAACTGAGCGGGAATGGGAAAGAACCAGACCTTGGATCCAAACTAGAATAGAATACAATCCAGAACAACAACGAAGAGCATAAGAGGAACAGAAACAAGAACCAGAACTAGGAATGAAAATAGAACTACAACTAGACGCATGGCTTAGAGTAAGAATTGGAACAAGAGGCATATCTTGTACCTCAACTGGACCTAGGACCTGAACTCGAACCACCACTAGAACCATAGACAGAATGACTGCCAGAACTACAACTAGAACAAGGGGCAAGGCCAGAGCTAGAACTGAAAGTAGAAACTAGCTTCAGAGTCAGCGTTCTAAACAGCACGAGAACAACACGAGGCATCAGATTCATTATTTACTGTGTTAAGAAAGAAAAGAGGAGATCAAGTGAAAAAATACTTGGAAGGTATGTTTCATCTTGTCTTTGTATGACTATGTATTTGTCTTTCTGACTTCCTGTCTCTCTGTCAGCACTCTGCAAGATGACATCTTCATCATACACGAGGAGGAGTACGACAGCGTTCTTCAGAGTATGTTTAAAACTGAGTTCCTCAGTCTGCTGGTTAAACGTTATCAAGAGAAAACTCAGAGGAAGCTCCCGCTCAAATTCAACAACCTGTCAGTACCACAACTCTTTGTTATATTAAATTATGAAAACATGATCATGTTCTTCATGGTCGAGTCCTGATGTGAAGTTGCACATTTAACTGTTATTGACTGAATCAGTAAATTAATCCCCGTCTTTGCCCTCCAGTCTGGAGTTTAAGGTGAAGAAGGGCGGCTGGGGTCCGTTCAGCTCCTCAGGGTCCAGACAGATCCAGTTCCAGGGGGGTGAGGGGGACGAGGCTGTCTTGAAGCCCAGTGGGAAGGTCCTGCAGGTCTCCATTGGATCTGGTCTGCCCAAAAACTCCAGTAAGTTCTGACTGGACTCGTTACTTATTATTATTCCACTATAACTTACTGTATGCTCCTCCTCACTTCCTCTCTGCTTGATTTCTAGGACCGACAAGGAGGGACAACCGCAAGAGCCGCTACATGGGCAAGGACAAGGGTGCGCCTAGCAACCAGTACAACTCAGGTGCCAGAAACAACCCCTATAAGTGTCAGGACATCTTCTGAGTGAGTGTTGGATTGTAATTTTCTTTTTGCTTCAGCTCCCCGCTCCAGAGGAGGCGGGGCTCCCAGAGGAGGCTCCACTTCCTCCAGAGGCTCCCTGCTGAGGCAGCAGTCCAGCATGGAACAGCCCAGTTTGCCCCGCCTCCAAAGCCAGCACCGCCATGACAACCGGCCCCAACAACACCACGACATGGGCTTCATGGATGTCCCTGAGCAGGGAGCAGCAGGGTGAGAGTGCTGGCGGCATCCCAGTATAACTCCCAGTAACACAACAAGTCTAACCAATCACAGTAATGTAACCAGTTTAACTGTCAGCCAGGGTCAGCAGCATCACCATGAATGTCTCCCTGTCCACAGTCAGGTTAAATGTCTCTGTGTGGCTTCAGTCGATGATGATGTTTGTGATTGTATAGCTGTCATGTTACTATAGCATTGAGCATGTTACCTCATCAGGTTGCTTCAGAGCACGAAGGCAGCAGATTCATTCATCATTCCAGATGATTTCATAAACAAAAACAAACACCACCAAAAATATAAACCATCACACACACCCTGTTCATTGTATCTGTCATCCCTGCGTGTTGCCTGCAGGCTGCAGCGGCGGCGGTCGAAGGAGGTGAAGCCCGTTCCTGGAGCCGGTCGACCCAAACCGGCTCCCAGACCCAAACCTCGGTCCCCTCAGTGCAGAGCTCTGTACGCCTACGACGCCCAGGACACAGACGAGCTCAGCTTCAATGCTGATGATGTCATCGAGATACTCACTGAAGGTACCACTGGTACTCCTGATACTGCTACTACTTCAAGGCTGCTGCCACTAACACTAGGAAAACTGCTCATACTACTACTACTTCTTTAACTAGCTACTAGCTGTCTCTGTGTGTGTCCTCACTGTGTCTCTGTGTGTCCTCACTGTCTCTCTGTGTGTCCTCACTGTGTCTCTCTGTGTCCTCACTGTCTCTGTGTGTCCTCACTGTGTCTCTCTGTTTCCTCATTGTCTCTGTGTGTCCTCACTGTGTCTCTCTGTGTCCTCACTGTGTCTCTGTGCGTCCTCACTGTCTCTCTGTGTGTCCTCAATGTCTCTCTCTGTGTGTCCTCATTGTCTCTCTGTGTGTCCTCACTGTGTCTCTGTGTGTCCTCATTGTCTCTGTGTGTCCTCACTGTGTCTCTGTGTCCTCACTGTGTCTCTCTGTGTGTCCTCAATGTCTCTCTCTGTGTGTCCTCATTGTCTCTCTGTGTGTCCTCACTGTGTCTCTGTGTGTCCTCATTGTCTCTGTGTGTCCTCACTGTGTCTCTGTGTCCTCACTGTGTATCTCTGTGTCCTCACTGTGTCTCTCTGTGTCCTCACTGTGTCTCTGTGTGTCCTCATTGTCTCTGTGTGTCCTCATTGTCTCTCTGTGTCCTCACTGTGTCTCTCTGTGTCCTCACTGTGTCTCTGTGTGTCCTCATTGTCTCTGTGTGTCCTCACTGTGTCTCTCTGTGTCCTCACTGTGTCTCTGTGCGTCCTCACTGTCTCTCTGTGTGTCCTCAATGTCTCTCTCTGTGTGTCCTCATTGTCTCTCTCTGTGTGTCCTCACTGTGTATCTCTGTGTCCTCACTGTGTCTCTGTGTGTGTCCTCACTGTCTCTCTCTGTGTGTCCTCACTGTCTCTCTGTATGTCCTCACTGTGTCTCTGTGTGTGTCCTCACTGTGTCTCTGTGTGTCCTCACTGTGTCTCTGTGTGTGTCCTCACTGTGTCTCTGTGTGTCCTCACTGTCTCTCTGTGTGTGTCCTCACTGTCTCTGTGTGTCCTCACTGTGTCTCTGTGTGTCCTCACTGTGTCTCTGTGTGTCCTCACTGTGTCTCTCTGTGTCCTCACTGTTTCTCTGTGTCCTCACTGTCTCTCTGTGTGTCCTCAATGTCTCTCTCTGTGTCCTCACTGTCTCTCTGTGTCCTCACTGTCTCTCTGTGTCCTCACTGTGTCTCTCTGTTTCCTCACTGTGTCTCTCTGTGTCCTCACTGTTTCTCTGTGTCCTCACTGTCTCTCTCTGTGTCCTCACTGTCTCTCTGTGTCCTCACTGTGTCTCTCTGTTTCCTCACTGTGTCTCTCTGTGTGTCCTCACTGTGTCTCTCTGTGTCCTCACTGCGTCTCTGTGTGTCCTCACTGTCTCTCTGTGTCCTCACTGTGTCTCTGTGTGTGTCCTCACTGTGTCTCTGTGTGTCCTCACTGTGTCTCTGTGTGTGTCCTCACTGTGTCTCTGTGTGTGTCCTCACTGTCTCTCTGTGTCCTCACTGTCTCTCTGTGTCCTCACTGTGTCTCTGTGTGTGTCCTCACTGTGTCTATGTGTGTCCTCACTGTCTCTCTCTGTGTGTCCTCACTGTCTCTCTGTATGTCCTCACTGTGTCTCTGTGTGTGTCCTCACTGTGTCTCTGTGTGTCCTCACTGTGTCTCTGTGTGTGTCCTCACTGTGTCTCTCTGTGTCCTCACTGTCTCTCTGTGTCCTCACTGTGTCTCTCTGTGTCCTCACTGTCTCTCTGTGTCCTCACTGTGTCTCTCTGTGTCCTCACTGTCTCTCTCTGTGTCCTCACTGTGTCTCTGTGTCTCTGCAGACCCATCTGGTTGGTGGTTCGGTCGGTTGCGGGGCAGAGAGGGGATGTTCCCCGGAAACTACGTGGAGAAGATCTAGACCTCCCCTTCAGGGGGTTGGAGGTCATTGACCTGCTGCTGCAGCTGGGGTTGGAGGTCAACGGAGCTTTCAATGCATCAGCTGACAGGAAACAGGAAGCTGGTTATTGAATTGTTAGTTCATAAACAAACACATTTATGTTCAGTCAGAGTAACAACAGCTGTCAATCAAACAGAGGCTGCATCTCTCCAGAGGTCAAAGGTCGAGGTCTGGTGTGCCTACACTACCAGTCAAAAGTTTAGACACATTGTCTCATACAAGTGAATGGGAAAGTGTGTCAAAACTTTTGACTGGTAGTGTACCTGCTGACTTCTGTGTCCCCGTAACGCTGTGACAGTCAGGTTCAATGCCTCTGATTATCTCTGATGCTTTTAAAACAGCAGGTGATCAAATTCTTCATCAGTGTTACCATGGAAACATGATATCAGTATACAGTCCTGTCAGCGCCCCCTTCAGGCTCCAGAGTTAATTACAGCCACAATATTACAGTGAAACATGATACACCAGAAAAATGAGTAAATATCTTCTAACAAGGTGAAAGGTGTTTAACTGTCTGCAGTGTTTGAGGAGAAATTTAAGCAGAAACTAAGCGTTACACTGAAACTTTAATATATAAAATAAATCTGTTTGATTCTAATGAAAGTTTAAAGTTTGACTGAAAGTTTCAGCTCTCTGGTCGAAAGATGAAATAAAGGTAGAAAAATAACGTGAAACATTTGATTAAACATTTTAAGGATTGAGACGGCTGGATCAGTTGTATGTGTTTTATAGACGTCCGTATGAAACGTGAATGTTTTATCTCAGAGGATCATCCTGCTGACTGTCCATCAGCCAATAAACTCACATTTCAGAACCAGTCTGTCACATTTTCCGTCTTTGTCAGATATTTAATGAACCAAACTATTAATCAATTGAAAAAATGATTAGAAGACCATTTTCAGATATTTTTATGAGCGTCAAACATCTGAAACCTGTTTATCTCTCTAATCTAAAACTACCAGCAGGAGGATACAGCACATGCAGTGTGAAGGAGGGACACTACATTACCCAGAGTTCCATTTATTAAGAGCGTTGTGCTGCCTTCAAAAGCAGTAGGAAATATAGCATCTATTATATTATAAGCATGTGGACCCAACAATGTTGCAGTCTTTACACTTTAGGTTTACTAAAGTTTTAATATTTGGGGGGAAATGAAGTTTAAGTATAAAGTCTTAAAATGGAGCAAGAAAAGGAGACATTATTCTGACAAAGAACATTTAATTCAGGCACATGTTCTGTTCGAGAACAACATGGAACAGATCCTGAAATAAACCAAGATTATCTTAAGTTAACTTTACTTATAATTTTATTATTAATTAAACTTCTTTGCCACAAAACAAAAAGGTCATGTATTGCCCTGCCCTGTACCTGCTTTATTCCTGCTGCTCTCTCTCAATTGAAAAATATCCCTGAGACTTCGTGATGATTTGACTTTCTCGGAAGAATCTCAAACTGATACTTTGATCAAACTTTGATCTTGTGCAGCTGATCAGTGGATCTACTGCAATTTGATTTAATATTTAGCAATAAACCTGAGAGAATTTTAAAATCTTTTCAAATGTTAACCGGTCTCTCTGACCACAGTCTGACTGTTGCAGAAAATGAACAAATAAACAATTGAACCTTTCTATCGGGCAGGATGAACCTCAAAACAAACAGGAAAACTTTGAAAGTGCTGTTCAGATTGAATGGGGTGATCTATTGCTGGGGATAGACCATGAAGAAGAAGAAGTCAAATGTTGTCCAAAAAAATTGGAGAGCACTATCAAAGTATTTAACTGCAAATGTAGGCACAGAAATAACAAAAACACTGTTCCTTGGATAAATGAGGATATTTTAAAACTAATGAAAGAACGGGATCGTGCCTTAAAAACTGCAATCAAAACTACATTTAGCCAAGACAGTCGCCATCTTGCTATGCTAAGGAATAAAGTGGTAAAGAAATTAAGACAAGCTAAGGCAGATTATTTCTTGACCATAATAGACAAGGCAAGAGGTGACCGTAAAATGATCTGGAACCAGTTAATAAACTGGAGATCACAATAAAGAAAAGAAACTGATCGAACTGAATGGAAAGCTTAGAAACAATCCAGCTGAAGTAATAGAAGCTTTAACCACTACTTTATTGATTCTGTAGTGTTCTTCCCTGTCGAAACAAACGTCTGTCTGCAGAAGAAATGTCACTGAATCAGAGGTTATGACAACATTAGGTCTCTTAAACCATCCAGAACTAAGGATATATTTGGTATGGATGCAGTCATGCTCAAAGAGCTCAGTACAACATTAATCAATCCTATTATCAATATTATTAACCTTTCGACCTCTCAGGGAATGTTTCCAAGTGTTTGGAAGTCGGCCATTGTTATTCCTATATTTAACAGTGTCAAAGGTTGCAGAGAAATTGGTAGCCAAACAAATCACTTGACATCTGAATACGAGTCTATTTTCTCTGCATCCAATGCAATTTGGCTTCAGGGCCAAATATTCAACTGAGACAGCCAACTGTTTCTCACAGAAAGAATCAAATCTGTAACACATAAAGGTGGCGCTGTTGGAGCTCTATTTCTCGACTTCAAGAAGGTGTTTGACACTGTCAGTCATAGAATTCTTATGTCTAAGATATCTAGCTTCAACTTTTCATCACATACACTCGGAGGGACAGAATCATATTTGTTAAACCGATTTCAGTATGTCAGAGTACAGAGTCATCAATCAGCTGTGCTGTGTCAGTCCACAGGTGTCCCACAAGGATCTATTCTGGGACCATTGCTATTTTCTTTATATATCAATGATTTCCCATCTGTTTGTCCTCACACCATCCGAATGTATGCAGATTACACTGTAATTTATGTACATAGTAGCCATAAGACACAAGCTGCTAATGAACTCACAAACACCATGGTTTGAGTAACAGCATGGTTGAAGCAATGCTGTTTGCAACTAATCAGTGTGCATGTTTTTCACCAGAACAAAATGTTCTAGTGTTGAGCCACATGTTTCAGTATCAGGGGAGAGGCCACAGGTCGTATCTGAGTACAAGTACCTCAGAGTTATGATTGATTCACAGCTTAATTTTAAAACACGGGTGAAAAAGGTCTGAAACCGGGTCAAATTCAGTCTTGCAAATTTCAAGTTCACTCAAGATTACCTGTCAACAGAGGCGGCATTGACGTACATGTATTCTATGTTAATTTCCCATATCACTTACTGTTTAACAACCTGGTCACAGGCCAGCACCACCACTATAAAACCATTAGTCTCTGTACAAACGAACATTTAAAGTACTGGACAAGAAATCAATAGATTTTCATCATTGCCCAATATTAAAACAATATAACCTGCTGAGCTGAAAAACATGATCAAATATGTAAATGCTTGTCTTATGTTCAAGATTCTTAATGGTTTGACTTCCACTCCACTCAGACAGTCTGTCAACATAAGAACCACTGCACGTCAGACTACAAGAGATGCTGCAGGAGGGGGCTGCATTATCCCACTACAGAAGTCTCTGTTAAAGCTGCAGCAGAATGAACTCCGTCCCAGCAGCCATTAGAGAACGTGTTACAGTTTATTTAAAAGTTATTTAAAGAGATGGTTGATTAGTACTTGCCAACTGCATTACACTGTTCAGTCCGCTGTCTGTACAGCGTGGGATCATTTAGTCCATATATCTATTAACATTATTATCTTGTTTTATTGTTGCATGATGTATCGGAGCCTCTGTGTTGCATAATTTATATTGATTTTAATGACTTTGTCATTTAAATTTTACATTATGTTTCTAAGTTTTTAGGGTGACTCAAAACATCTGTCCAGGGACTACAGATGAAAAATAGTCTCTTGGCTTACTCTGGTACATTTACAGCAATGTTCCTTAATGTGCACTTATATAAACTAATAAATACACTGTCAAAATACTTCAGCTTTTTCTCCTAAAATTTATAAATAACCCAAATAATATAAATTTCTTTCAAAGTTGAAATGTTAACATAAATGTGTTCATTTGATATGACCTATTTTCTTGTATGACTCAGTACCTGATACTGTCATAAGCTACTCTACAGCACAGATTTATGTTTCTCAATCAGTCCAGCGGAGAAAGCCTGTTTTTACTACGTTTACCGTGGACCTTGAATGCATCCTGACCTTTTACCCACACATTACCGACTGTCATCCGGACAGTCATGCGTTCGCATTGACGGTAACGTGTGTAACTGACAGCCCGTAGCTCGGTGAGTCGGCAGTCACCGTTTACCAGATCCGTTAACCGGTTAGAGGTACGGCTGGCGTGTTAGCTAGCTCCCAGAGCGGCGGAGTTAGCAGCTAACAGAAGATGGAGGAGTTTCTGTTGAGCTGCCACCGAGCCGTGCAGGTAACGCGCGCGCACACACACACACACACACACACACACACACACACACACACACACACACACACACACACACACACCGTTCGTCATGTTTGTTTGGGTTTACCGTTACCCACGGTTAGCCTCATGTAGTTCGACGGGCTGTGTTAGCCTGTTAGCCTGTTAGCTTAGACAGTTTTAGAGAATGACAGCAGCAGTTATTTATGGACGATAATACAACGGAATGATTTCCGGTCAGTTTCACCTTTCAAAGTTAACATCCGGTCATCGACTAACATAATATCATCTTTAACAACAAAAAACCCATTAAAGGTCAAAGTGTTATTGACGAGGCTTACAGTCCTGCAGGAATAAGGCAATATACAAAACAGTGTATATAAAAATATCAAAGACATCACAGTTCAACACATAAAAATCGTTTTATTAATCATGTTTACATTTTTTTATATTTCTGATGGACTCTTGGACAAAAAGATTGTAATGTGTTATGTTTTATTAAACACTCTTATTGAATAATGGCTGTTTTTTTATTATAGTGTTTTATGTTTTAACATGTTATATTAAATGTATTATAATTATTAATTTATGAAGATTAATTATAAGCTTCTAACAGAGCTTTAAATGATAACATGTCAATCAGGGGAGCTCAGGTGAGGCGGTCTCAGAGTTTCATGTTGTCCTGGGAAACGAGTCCTGTGACGTGGACTCCATGGTGTGTGCTCTAGCCTACGCCTACTTCCTGTCCAAGGTAAGAGTCTGACCAATCAGAACAGGTGTTAGTCTTTACAGTAGCTGTAACCTCTCTCTCTCTCTCTCAGACGGTGCACAGTGAGACGCTCACTCTCCCTCTGATGAACATCCGTCAGTCTGAATTCCCGTTGCGCTCAGATAACGACTTCCTGTTGCGACAGCTCTCTCTGCCAGCTGACCTGCTGCTGTTCAGAGATCAGCTCGACCTGAAAGTGCTGCACCGAGCCGGACGCCTGAGGCTGACCCTAGTCGACCACAACGTGCTGCCCAGGTAACCACGCCCACCGCTCAGATAGTAAGTCTACCTGATGGGTGTCCTCAGACAGGTGTCAGGTAGCTGTGAACTCACCTGTCTCATGGTTGTTTTCTGACCTGCAGTGCAGACAGCTACCTGGAGGGGGCAGTGGTGGAGGTGATCGACCATCACCTGCTGGAGAGAGAGCCCTCCCCCTCCTGTCCTGTTTCTGTGGAGACGGTGGGGTCCTGTGCTACCTTGGTAACAGAACGCATCATTCAGAAAGCTCCAGAAATCCTCAACCAGCAGGTCGCTCAGCTGCTCTATGGTAACACACATACACATCTAAACACACACACACACACATATAAACTAGAGCCCGACCGATTTATCGGTCAACCGATTTTATCGATCGATATTTGCACTTCGCAGATATATTGTATGTTCTAAACAGACACTTTAAAAACACTAACAACATATTTTATTGCATTTTGGAACATAAATAACAAACTTAACAACTTAAACTACTCAGTCAGCACGAGGCGGCAGGCATGATGGGAAATGAGGACGTCCCTGTCGCTGCCAGAGTGCGCGTCACAGCTGAGCAGAGCAGCAGAGACAGCGAAGGGAAGCATCAGGAAGCATCATCTTTCCCATACAGAGCGAAACATTGTGAGCAACAAACTCATGTTGAAATCACAGTAATCAGCCAAAGCTTGCTTTCAGAGCACCGCTGTTTCTACCCTCTGCGCATCTAAACTGCACAGACGAGATCCCGTGTGTACAGTCGGGCTCTCAGTTAGTTTGAAGTTCGATATTAACGAAGGTACAGGAGCTTTAAGCTTTATTGGCTGCTAGTTTCACAGCGGTTACGCTCTAAACAACAAGCTTACACGTCTACACCTCCGTACAACCCAGCAGGAAGATACAGGGTTTTGTTTTAATAAGCCATCGTCGCGCTGCTGCCAGGTGTGTGCGTCTGTCTACTCCGCCCTCAGCACACCTGCAGCACACGGCAAATGAAGACGTTTTGTGAAGTCCCTTTCACGTCTCATAAAGATGTTAAAGTTACGATGTTACGGTGCTACAGACAGACAGAGAGCAGAGCACAGAGACAGCCATGTCACCGTGATGCTACGTGTTGATTGAGTCCCGACCTGCGGACTGTTGGCTGAGCTCCAGACCTCTGCCCCGCGATAGACAGTCCATAGATCGTCCCAAATGCCCCAAACAGAGCAGAATAATAAGAATAGAAACACAGACGGAGGGCAGATCCTCTGCAGATACAGACACCAGCTCACACTTCTCCTGGATCATGATGTTGATGAAGAGGGAATATTTAATATGGAAAATCATGAAGCCTTTATTACTATTATTAACAGCATCAGTCTGTCAGATGAGCTGGTCTGTGTTTAGTGACTTGTATCTTCAGCAGCACTGTGTGCAGGTGGGAGAAACAAGAACATCATTTTTGTTCCTCCTTTTGTGTGTTTGTGTGTTAAACTCACGTCTGTTTAATTTGATGATGATGATTGTTTTATTTTGGTGCTTTTTCAGCTGCTGCAGAAACAATATTTTATTTAATTTTGTATGTCATGCAAATGTGACAAGAACTTTTCAGATTTGGAATTTTAATATTTTGATTTCAGACACATTTTGAACATTTGTGAATATATCGGCCGATATATCGATATCGGAATTTTTCTATTCCCTATTATCGGAATCAGCATCGGCCCCAAAAATCCAATATCGGTCGGGCTCTAATATATACAAACACCTGCTGACAGGTGTGCATGAGCTTCCTGGTTTGTATAACGTGTATGATGTGCATGTGTGTGTGTAGCGGCAGTGGTGCTGGACTGCATCAACATGGCGCCCTCTGCAGGTAAGGTGACGCCTAAAGACAGTCAGGTGGCTGCATGGTTGGAGAGTCGATTCCCCGCTCTGCCTCCGAGGGGCGCTCTGTTCTCCACGCTGCAGAACGCCAAGTTCGACGTCTCAGGTGAGTACTTGATGACTGCAGTCCATGAAGTAAGTAAATTGGTTTCCAGGGTTTCTACTGTTTGGTTGTTTTTAATGCGTTGTTTTATCTCAGGTCTGAACACAGAGCAGATGTTGTTGAAGGACATGAAGGCGGTCTCTGAAGGTTTGAATCTCGCCGTCTCTGTTCTCTACGTCACTCTGGAGGTCAGTCAGCACGACACACTTATCTACACACTACTATACTATTCTACACTGTATCTCACAGTGCAACAGTCACAATGAACTAAGTTTATGTGAGCTGTGGGGAGACAGAGAGCTGCGCACAACTCCGTCTGACAGGCTGTGTGTGTGTGTGTGTGTGTGTGTGTGTGTCTGTGTGTCTGTGTGTGTGTGTGTGTGTGTGTGTGTGTGTCAGGACTTCCTGCAGAGGGTGGGGCTGGAGGTGGAGCTATCAGATTTCTGTCTGAAGTTCGGTTTCGACCTGCTGCTGCTGATGACGATCTCCTTCAGCGAGAGCAAAGAGCCAATTAGAGACCTTGCTGTGTTCAGCCACAGCAACAGCTGCAGGCAACAGGTACACACTTCAAGTACTCACTGCACTGCAGGAACACACTGCACGTACACACTGCAGGAACACACTGCACGTATACACTGCAGGAACCCACTGCACATATACACTGCGGGAACACACTGCACGTATACACTGCGGGAACACACTGCACATATACACTGCGGGAACACACTGCACATATACACTGCGGGAACACACTGCACGTATACACTGCGGGAACACACTGCACGTATACACTGCGGGAACACACTGCACGTATACACTGCGGGAACACACTGCACATATACACTGCAGGAACACACTGCACGTACACACTGCACGTACACACTGCAGGAACACACTGCACGTACACACTGCAGGAACACACTGCACATATACACTGCACGTACACACTGCAGGAACACACTGCACGTACACACTGCAGGAACACACTGCACGTACACACTGCACGTACACACTGCAGGAACACACTGCACGTACACACTGCAGGAACACTGCACGTACACACTGCAGGAACACACTGCACGTACACACTGCAGGAACACACTGCACGTACACACTGCACGTACACACTGCAGGAACACACTGCACATACACACTGCACATACACACTGCAGGAACACACTGCAGGAACACACTGCAGGTACACACTGCAGGAACACACTGCACATACACACTGCACATACACACTGCAGGAACACACTGCACATACACACTGCACATACACACTGCAGGAACACACTGCACGTACACACTGCACGTACACACTGCAGGAACACACTGCACATACACACTGCACATACACACTGCAGGAACACACTGCACATACACACTGCAGGAACACACTGCACATACACACTGCAGGAACACACTGCACGTACACACTGCACATACACACTGCAGGAACACACTGCACGTACACACTGCAGGAACACACTGCACGTACACACTGCACATACACACTGCAGGAACACACTGCACGTACACACTGCACATACACACTGCAGGAACACACTGCACGTACACACTGCACGTACACACTGCAGGAACACACTGCACGTACACACTGCACATACACACTGCAGGAACACACTGCACATACACACTGCAGGAACACACTGCAGGAACACACTGCACATAAACACTGCACATATACACTGCACATACACACTGCACGTACACACTGCAGGAACACACTGCACATATACACTGCACGTACACACTGCAGGAACACACTGCAGGTACACAACACACTGATACTGCTGTTACACTCTCAGTGATGTTTTATTGGAGTTTAAGTTGCCATGACAACTCAGGTGTACTCTCTCCAGGTGAGCCTCTACCTGGAACAGGCCCGTAACCCTGTCCTCAACCTCTGTCCAATCAGCAGCCCCCACCCTCACATCACGGCCTATCATCAAGGTGATAAATAAGTTAAACAGTGAAGATGTCCGTTTTTTAAAGATCTCATGTTTAAAAAAGTTACGTCTGCTGATAATTGGGTTTATAGATTTATTGTCTCCTCTTTGTTTCCGTGTTGTTAAAGGAAACTCTCTGGCATCTCGAAAGAAGCTCCTCCCCATCGTTAAAGACTTCCTGAAGGGGCGGGATGGAGACGGTCGCCTAGCAGACATGGAGGAGGAGGAGGAGTCTCGGGTCCCTCCCACGCCGATGAACAGCCTGGTGGAGGGCTGCCCGCTGGACAACGGCCTGCCGCACATCAGCGCTCAAGACCTGGAGGAGAAATTCAGCAAGATGGCCCCTAGAGGAGGGCACTGACCTTTGACCTCTGACCTGCCCGCTTTCAATCATCAGGACGCTCTGAGAACCAGATCTGATGATGATGAAGATGATGAAGGTACCACAGACAGAGACGCTTTAATGTCAGATTAAAAACATGGATGACACAAACAGATAAAAGATAAAAACAGGTTCATCAGGACTGTTTTCATGATGTCACTTCCTGCTGTGAGAATATGAATTACCTGTAATCTGATTAATAATTAGAAACAAAGATAACAACATCTGGAGGAACTTCATCACAAATACACTCCCAGGAGCAGCTGGAGGTCTGCCCTTCAAAATAAAAGTCTGGGTGTACATCAGTGAGCGCTCTGTCACATGACTGTCCACTAACTATTGTATAAAATGAGACAATCACGCGTCCGTTTCTGTTACGGCCACACGGGGGCGCCAGAGCTCACAGCTAATGATAATTCAGTATTAATTATTATGTGTTTCATGGATTCATTGATCGTTTAACAGAGAAAAATGTCCACAAACAGTCTAAAGACGTTCAGTCAAGACAAATAATTCATTTAATAACTTTCACATCAAACCTGATGATCAAACAGTTTTTAAATAAAGTTTACAGAAAAAAAATGTAATTTGTTCGTCACTTCACAGAATAAAACCTGATTAAAGTATTTTAATTTGAACAGCTTTGTTATAAACTGATTGACCTTTCAAACGATGAACAAAGTGCATGGAGTCTGGTCTCTATGTGGAGTTATATGTGAATCTACAGTCAGAATGATCCGTACACCAAACCCTGTGACTTGACATGATTCAGACTGCATGTTGATATTGTTTGTAAACAATCGAGACGATCCAGGTGAGATCTGGATCAGTCCGTGGCCCTGCCCCCGCCCCCACACCTGGTTTTAACATGTGACCCACATTTGGATCTCTGATCTGTATGCACCTGTGACCACACCCAGTGATAGAAACGTTGACCTTTAAATAAAGTGACACCTGCCTGTGATGTAACTTCCTGTTACTGTCTGTTAGTTTAACCTGTCTAACTGTAACAGCTTGGATTCCCTCACATTTCATTTCCTGTTGATTTTTCACAGTAAGGGTTTGAGGGTTGTTGCAGCAACAGGAAGTATCAGGAGGAACAGATGAGTCTCCTTTTTTAAATGACAGTTTGTTTTAGTGGGTTATCTGTAGGCACTGCTGCACCTTTAAACATCCTGCTGACCTTTGACCTCTAACATCTGGTCACTTTAAAGGCGTCCTTTATCAGGACAAACAAAAAGTGGTTTGTTTTAGTTTGTTTTGGTTCATCACTGTTGGGATTGGATAGGAGCAATTTGGTTATTAATAAGAGATATTAATAATTATGAATATTAATATGAATAAAAAACTGATTACTGGGCACCACCCTGTTAAACCTTCTCTTATTAAATATCAATATTGTTATTATATAATCAATATTTTAATTAAAAGTGAAGAAGAAGGTATGAATCGGAGCACTGACCTTATAATCACGACGTTCGCACATGTAATCACAAACAACTGCTCTTTAGATTATAATAGAATTTATTTAACAAACAGCACCAATCACCATTAATGACAGATAACTATCATAAACCTAACTCTAACCCTGAAAGTCAAACCGAGGAAACTTCCTGTTGAATTATTAACATGAAAGGTCAAAGGTCACCACAGCTGCCTAAAGGGAGGATTTTTAATAAAGTTTAAGTTCAGCTAAAACCAGGAAACGCTCAGACGAATGATCGAAACTGTAAATGTTTGAAATTATGAAAGTCGAGTAGACCGAAAAATTTTGATGGTCAATAAATTAAAAATGATCATTTTATTATTTTAAGTACAATCTTTGATTTTTTAATAAACTTATGAGAAACAAAGTCATAGATTTTATTTTCAGTTTTTCTTCTGAGGAAGTGATTTTATGTCCAATCGATTTATGAGATTAAAAGTGAAAATTTAAATCTAAAGTATAAAAGTCTGAAATAATCCGTTTATTCATCGTCCTCCTGTCAGACTGAAGAGCGTGTTTTCTTCTGTCTCCACAAACTCTTAATATTTATTCTACAGCTGATGGACTTTCAAAATAAAACCTCTCTTCAACATTTAATTATCCCCTGCTGTTGATGGACTTTCAAAATAAAACGTCTTTTCTCACATTTCATATTTCCCTTGCTACTTACGGACTTTCAAATTAAGAGATAGTAGCCTGTGTGAAGACGGGCTGTAGGACCCTGAGAACACCCGACACTCCTTTTAAAAAGCCTCAGTAGCTGATTGGCTCATTCTAATGAAGTCAGACTGAAGCTGACCTGCTGCCATACCTGTCTGCACAGAGCAGGTGAGAGCTGCCAATCAGATGGCAGCTCTGCTGTGAAATGCAGCCGAACCTGTCAGGCAGAGAGAGAGAGAGATGGCGAGTGAGGGCGAGTCCCATTGAGTCAGAGTGGGAACTCCCACAGAGAGAGAGAGAGAGAGAGAGAGAGAGCGAGAGGAAGGAGGAAGACTCAGAGCGAGTGACATCCAGCCGCTCACACCTGCTGGTCCGAACACGCTGTGACATCACTGTGACATCATGAGCAGACCCACGGAAGACAGGTACAGAGACACTCTCATACACACTGTCAGACCCTCATTTTGTGTGCGTTACTGTGTTTGTGTGATGTTTCTATCTGTCGGTCTGTGTGTGTGTGTGTGTGTGTGTGTGTGTGTGTGTTTCCTGTTCCAGCACAAAGAGGAAGTATCATTGCAGTTTGTGTTTTTGGTCCCAGCATTTGTTCTTCCAGGCGGTCAGTGAAGTGGTCATGGTGGTGCATTTGCTGTTTTAGTGTTCCTCATCAGCAGGAAGTGATGTCAGCTGACTTCCTGTCAGCTGTGGCAGGTCAGGAGTCAGCACATAAGAACCCTGGAACACCCTTTAGACCTGTGAGGCCTCTTCAAGTACCTCTGGAACCCCCTAAACCACCAACAGACTGTTGACCTCTGAAGGGTCTGAATCTGAGTGCTGGAATCTCCTGAAAGACAACAGGATCTTCATGAGGAATAATGGGCCTCATCAAGCACCCTTTGAACCTCTTCTAAAGGTGCAAGAACCTCCTAGAGAGCCCTGACCCCCAATCATGAACCTGGAACCTCCTGAGACAAACCCTGTAAGATGCCCAGAAGTTCCCCCAAAAGCCTAACCCTAACCCTAACCCTAACCCTCCTGAAGAATCCCTGAAGGCCCTGAACCTCTCTTAGAACTTTTTTAAGCACTCCTGGAATATCTTTAGGACATCTTATGATCCCACAAAACAAGAACCATCACCTGGACAGGTAAAAACAAAGAACACCTGAAAGAGCTCAGAGAGACAACAGAAACCTGCTGAGTTTGGGATTTTCCCAGTCAGATCCTGAAGGCACCACAGAGGAAACATTACCCCCAACCTGAAATGACATCCCACTTTCTGTTACACACAGACACACACAAAGGTGCGCAGGTGTGGTCACCTGTGTGGGTGTGTCAGCCTTCTGCTTCAGTAACAACAAACAGAAGAACAATAGAGCCCCGTCGCCCTCACCTGCTCAGGTGAGTCTGTGTGAAGAGTCACAATGTGAGCTGTCAGGCAGGTTCGTTCAGTCCCATCAGATCCACATTTTATTCTGCTGCTGGATTTACTGCTGAACTGGAGAGAGTTACCTGCCGACAGGTGCCAGGTGAGAGTCACCTGATGGAGGATCTTTGTTTAACAGGAAAATCAGGATAAAGCTTAAAATGACTGAAAGGTGAATGGAGTCTGATTAGAGAGAGAAAACACGGTAATGTTTGTGTGTGTGTGTGTGTGTGTGGTATTCATGATGTGTCACTGTGAGACCTCAGGTGTGTTTGTAAGCTGTAAACAGAGTGGTGCGTTCAGGTGCAGGGTTCTGTAGGAAATGTTGTTTATATTTATTAAAATGAAGTATGTTGCTGCTGCTCAGGTTCTCATGTGTTTGTATTTTGTCCCTGCAGGGCTCCTGTAGAGGCCTCGAACCCCCCCAACATCCAGGACATGGAGCTGAGGGAGGAGTGGCAGGATGACGGCTTTCCCAGGTCTCACTAACATTCAACCTTAAAGACCTTCCACCTTAAAGACCGTCCACCTTAAAGACCTTCCACCTTAAAGACCTTCTACCTTAAAGACCATTCACCTTAAAAACCTTCCACATTAAACACCTTTCACCTTAAAGACCTTCTACCTTAAAGACTTTCCACCTTAAAGACCTTCCACCTTAAAGACCGTCCACCTTAAAGACCTTCTACCTTAAAGACCATCCACCTTAAAGACCGTCCACCTTAGAGACCTTCCCCCCTTAAAGACTTTCCACCTTAAAGACCATCTACCTTAAAGACCTTCCACCTTAAAGACCGTCCACCTTAAAGACCTTCCACCTTAAAGACCTTCCACCTTAAAGACTTTCCACCTTAAAGACCGTCCACCTTAAAGACCGCCCATCTTAAAAACCTTCAACCTTAAAGACCTTCCACCTTAAAGACCGTCCACCTTAAAGACCTTCTACCTTAAAGACCGTCCACCTTAAAGACCTTCCACCTTAAAGACCTTCTACCTTAAAGACCGTCCATCTTAAAAACCTTCCACCTTAAAGACCATTCACCTTAAAGACCGTCCACCTTAAAGACCTTCTACCTTAAAGACCGTCCACCTTAAAGACCTTCCACCTTAAAGACCTTCTACCTTAAAGACCGTCCATCTTAAAAACCTTCCACCTTAAAGACCATTCACCTTAAAAACCTTCCACATTAAACACCTTTCACCTTAAAGACCTTCTACCTTAAAGACTTTCCACCTTAAAGACCGTCCACCTTAAAGACCTTCCACCTTAAAGACCGTCCATCTTAAAAACCTTTCACCTTAAAGACCTTCCACCTTAAAGACCTTCCACCTTAAAGACCATCTACCTTAAAGACCTTTCACCTTAAAGACCTTTCACCTTAAAGACCTTCCACCTTAAAGACTTTCCACCTTAAAGACCTTCCACCTTAAAGACCTTCCACCTTAAAGACTTTCCACCTTAAAGACCTTCCACCTTAAAGACCTTCTACCTTAAAGTCCGTCCATCTTAAAAACCTTCCACCTTAAAGACCATTCACCTTAAAAACCTTCCACATTAAACACCTTCCACCTTAAAGACCTTCTACCTTAAAGACTTTCCACCTTAAAGACCGTCCACCTTAAAGACCTTCCACCTTAAAGACCTTCTACCTTAAAGACCGTCCATCTTAAAAACCTTCCACCTTAAAGACCTTCTACCTTAAAGACTTTCTACCTTAAAGACCGCCCATCTTAAAAACCTTCCACCTTAAAGACCTTCCACCTTAAAGACCTTCTACCTTAAAGACCGTCCAAGTTAAAAACCTTCCACCTTAAAGACCTTCCACCTTAAAGACCTTCTACCTTAAAGACCGTCCACCTTAAAGACCTTCCACCTTAAAGACCTTCTACCTTAAAGACCGTCCATCTTAAAAACCTTCCACCTTAAAAACCTTCCACCTTAAAAACCTTCCACCTCAAAGACCTTCTACCTTAAAGACCGTCCACCTTAAAGACTTTCCACCTTAAAGACCGTCCACCTTAAAGACCTTCTACCTTAAAGACCGTCCACCTTAAAGACCTTCCACCTTAAAGACCTTCTACCTTAAAGACCGTCCATCTTAAAAACCTTCCACCTTAAAGACCATTCACCTTAAACACCTTCCACATTAAACACCTTCCACCTTAAAGACCTTCTACCTTAAAGACTTTCCACCTTAAAGACCGTCCACCTCAACAACCTTCCACCTTAAAGACCTTCCACCTTAAAGACCATCTACCTTAAAGACTTTCCACCTTAAAGACCTTTCACCTTAAAGACCGTCCACCTTAAAGACATTTCACCTTAAAGACCTTCCACCTTAAAGACCTTCCACCTTAAAGACCGTCCACCTTGAAGACCTTCCACCTTAAAAACCGTCCACCTTAAAGACCTTCTACCTTAAAGACCGTCCACCTTAAAGACCTTCCACCTTAAAGACCGTCCACCTTAAAGACCTTCTACCTTAAAGACCGTCCATCTTAAAAACCTTCCACCTTAAAGACCTTCCACCTTAAAGACCTTCCACCTTAAAAACCGTCCACCTTAAAGACCTTCTACCTTAAAGACCGTCCACCTTAAAGACCTTCCACCTCAAAGACCTTCCACCTTAAAGACCGTCCATCTTAAAAACCTTCCACCTTAAAAACCTTCCACCTTAAAAACCGTCCACCTTAAAGACCTTCTACCTTAAAGACCTTCCACCTTAAAAACCGTCCACCTTAAAGACCTTCTACCTTAAAGACCTTCCACCTTAAAGACCGTCCACCTTAAAGACCGTCCACCTTAAAAACCTTCCACCTTAAAGACTTTCCACCTTAAAGACCTTCCACCTCAAAGACCTTCTACCTTAAAGACCGTCCATCTTAAAAACCTTCCACCTTAAAGACCTTCCACCTTAAAGACCGTCCACCTTAAAAACCGCCCACCTTAAAGACCTTCTACCTTAAAGACCTTCTACCTTAAAGACCGTCCACCTTAAAGACCTTCTACCTTAAAGACCTTCTACCTTAAAGACCGTCCATCTTAAAAACCTTCCACCTTAAAGACCTTCCACCTTAAAGACCGTCCACCTTAAAAACCGCCCACCTTAAAGACCTTCCACCTCAAAGACCGTCCACCTTAAAAACCGCCCACCTTAAAGACCTTCTACCTTAAAGACTGTCCACCTTAAAAACCGCCCACCTTAAAGACCTTCCACCTTAAAGACCGTCCACCTTAAAGACCTTCTACCTTAAAGACCGTCCATCTTAAAAACCTTCCACCTTAAAGACCTTCCACCTTAAAGACCGTCCACCTTAAAAACCGCCCACCTTAAAGACCTTCCACCTCAAAGACCGTCCACCTTAAAAACCGCCCACCTTAAAGACCTTCTACCTTAAAGACCTTCCACCTCAAAGACCGTCCACCTTAAAAACCGCCCACCTTAAAGACCTTCCACCTTAAAGACCGTCCACCTTAAAAACCGCCCACCTTAAAGACCTTCCACCTCAAAGACCGTCCACCTTAAAAACCGCCCACCTTAAAGACCTTCTACCTTAAAGACCGTCCACCTTAAAAACCGCCCACCTTAAAGACCTTCCACCTTAAAAACCGTCCACCTTAAAGACCTTCTACCTTAAAGACCGTCCACCTTAAAGACCTTCCACCTCAAAGACCTTCTACCTTAAAGACCGTCCATCTTAAAAACCTTCCACCTTAAAAACCTTCCACCTTAAAAACCGTCCACCTTAAAGACCTTCTACCTTAAAGACCTTCCACCTTAAAAACCGTCCACCTTAAAGACCTTCTACCTTAAAGACCTTCCACCTTAAAGACCGTCCACCTTAAAGACCGTCCACCTTAAAAACCTTCCACCTTAAAGACTTTCCACCTTAAAGACCTTCCACCTCAAAGACCTTCTACCTTAAAGACCGTCCATCTTAAAAACCTTCCACCTTAAAGACCTTCCACCTTAAAGACCGTCCACCTTAAAAACCGCCCACCTTAAAGACCTTCTACCTTAAAGACCTTCTACCTTAAAGACCGTCCACCTTAAAGACCTTCTACCTTAAAGACCTTCCACCTTAAAGACCGTCCACCTTAAAGACCTTCCACCTTAAAAACCTTCCACCTTAAAGACCTTCCACCTTAAAGACCGTCCACCTTAAAAACCGCCCACCTTAAAGACCTTCCACCTCAAAGACCGTCCACCTTAAAAACCGCCCACCTTAAAGACCTTCTACCTTAAAGACCGTCCACCTTAAAAACCTTCCACCTTAAAGACCTTCCACCTTAAAGACCGTCCACCTTAAAAACCGCCCACCTTAAAGACCTTCTACCTTAAAGACCTTCTACCTTAAAGACCGTCCACCTTAAAGACCTTCCACCTCAAAGACCTTCTACCTTAAAGACCGTCCATCTTAAAAACCTTCCACCTTAAAAACCTTCCACCTTAAAAACCGTCCACCTTAAAGACCTTCTACCTTAAAGACCGTCCACCTTAAAGACCTTCCACCTTAAAGACCGTCCACCTTAAAAACCTTCCACCTTAAAAACCTTCCACATTAAACACCTTCCACCTTAAAGACCTTCCACCTTAAAGACTTTCCACATTAAACACCTTCCACCTTAAAGACCTTCCACCTTAAAGACTTTCCACCTTAAAGACCGTCCACCTTAAAGACCTTCCACCTTAAAGACCGTCCACCTTAAAGACCTTCCACCTTAAAGACCGTCCACCTTAAAGACCTTCCACCTTAAAAACCGTCCACCTTAAACACCTTCCACCTTAAAGACCGTCCACCTTAAAAACCGTCCACCTTAAAGACCTTCTACCTTAAAGACCGTCCACCTTAAAGACCTTCCACCTCAAAGACCTTCTACCTTAAAGACCGTCCATCTTAAAAACCTTCCACCTTAAAAAACCTTCCACATTAAACACCTTCCACCTTAAAGACCGTCCACCTTAAAATCTGTCAACAAAAACAGATTAAATTTTACTGTCAGAGAGCAAGAGACACAAAGTTTCACGGGTAAAGCAGCTGAAAGACAAATGCGATATTCAGAGATACAGAATATAATAATTATGAGTCCACGCTGACAGCAGAGTTTAAATCTGTTTGTTCTTCATCCTGTCCCGTTTAAGGTTCTCCTCTCAGTGTCACAGAACACAAACACAAAGTTCACCTGAGCTCAGATCTGTTCTTTTTTTATTCAGTAACAGAGATCTGATCCTACTTAATGTTGTATTTAAATCAATCAGCTGTGACCTGCCTCATGTTTTATTCATGTTCCTGTGTCTCTGACACTTTCTACTGGACATGAGAGAGAATGTTTTGCTGTTTTCACAGACTGATCACTACGCTAAATCTGTGTAATGACCCTTTAAAGTCAACCTCTATAAATTAGTCTAATGTTGGTGTTTGTTGTTTTGGGTTCAGGCCTCTCCCAGAGGATTGTGGGAGTCCTCGTGGAGCCAAGAGTCTGTCGAACGAGCAGCCAGGTGACCTGATGACTTTGTGTTTTTCTCTGAATTTTATTTACTTGGAACAAAATCTGAGAACTGAAAACAGAAGAAAAACGATCGTAAACAGATTCAGCTGATTTAGTTGGATCCTGAGTCAGACTCCTGCAATGATGTTTAGTGTGTGCAGTCTCTCAGTGACCTTTGACCCAGCCTCAAAACACTCTCCTGACTTGTCTTGTAACACTTTACCCCTCAGCCCCACCCACCAGCCTCGCCCTATCAGGAACAGTTGGGGGCGGGGCTAAGAAGCGTCTGGTGGCCCCGTCACTCAGCCTCACACTGAGCCGCAGGGACTCTAAAGACCCGAGCAGTGACGGCTTCTCCGCTGCTGCACTGTCAGCAACGCCTGATGAGACACCATCACTCAACATTGACCTGGAGGCGCTGGAGACACCTTCTGGCAGCGAGACGGGAACACTGCCAGACAGCTTGCACGAGCTGGAGTGGGAGGGTGAGACAGGCTTACAGACAGACAGACAGACAAGACATGACTTTATAGTGGAGCAGCTGTAAATATCACTGCTTTTATTAGGCCAGAAACTGATGTAGTACGGCGTGTCGTCTGCGTAGTGTCGAATAGATTTTGTTAACTGATCCTGACGACATCGTGTACTGACCCCTGAGGAACTGCATTTCCTGATTCTGACCTCTGACCTCTCTCTGAAAGATGACCTCCCCCGGATGGCGGGGGCTGGTGCTGGGAGCGGGGTGACAGCGGTGGCCAGGAGCCCGATGGAGCAGTCAGAGGGCCTGATGGAGCTGGACCAGGTGGACAGCAGGGGGCGCCGCTGGAGGAAGTTCAACATCTCAGGACACGAATACCATGTGAACATGAGTGTCCTAGAGCCATACCTGCAGGTCCTGTCACATGGAGGTCAGAGGTCACACACACTCTGAGACAGGAAATGATGTTGTCTGGTTCTAAACCAGAACAAGTTATTGGTTTAAGTTCTGAAAATTTCACCGGCTGCTTCACAGAACTGCTTATATGTATTTACACTTGCTAAAGTTTCGTGACACACCTGCTAAACGTCCGTTACACACCTGTTAAAGGTTCGTAACACACCTGCTAAAGTTTCGTAACACGCCTGCTAAACGTCCGTTACACACCTGCTAAAGTTTCCTAACACACCTGCTAAACGTCCGTTACACACCTGCTAAAGTTTCGTAACACACCTGCTAAACATCCGTTACACACCTGTTAAAGGTCTGTAACACATCTGTTAAACGTCCATAACACACCTGTTAAACGTACGTAACACACCTGTTAAAGGTCTGTAACCCACCTGTGCTATAATCTGTTCACTGTGAATGTTTCATGATTCTTTGTTGTTGAGTTTTATTTTTTGTAATTGTCAAATTCTTTGTCAGGTTACTATGGAGACGAGATGAACGCCATCATCCTGTTCACCTCCTGCTACCTGCCAGAGAACACAATAGAGGACTACGAGTATGTCATGGACAACCTGTTCAGGTGAGTCTGTCTGTGTTAATGTTGTCCTTCATTATAAACCAGAGTCAGCACTTAAGTAACAAAGAGTGTGTGTGTGTGTGTGTGTACGTGTGTATGTGTGTATGTGTGTATGTGTGTGCATGTGTGTGTGTGTGTGTGTGTGTGTGTGTGTGTGTGTGTGTGTGTGTGTGGGTGGGTTGGTGGGTGCATGCCTGCGTGTGTCCTGCTGCAGGTACATAGTGGGGACGTTGGACCTGATGGTGTCAGAGAACTACCTGCTGGTCTACCTGTGTGCGATGGCTCCCAGGAACAAGCTACCCGCCATCAAATGGCTCCACCAGTGCTACACCTCCATCAACAGGAGGTATGCACTCACCTGAAGATATTACACAAACACACACACACACACCATCACACACACCATCACACACACCATCACACACACCATCACACACACCATCACACACACCTTGCTTCCATGGCTACGGCTGTAATGTGAGTCTGCTGTGCTCAGATTGAAGAAGGACCTGAAGGGGCTGCTGGTGGTCCATCCTGCCTGGTACATCAAAGCTCTGATCACTGTGATAAAACCCTTCATCAGGTGTGACACACACACACACACACACACACACACACACAGTTTATCTAGGTAACCATAGCAACCACCACAGTAACCTCATCAGTGCAGCTAGCTAACAGTTTCCATAATAACTACACAATATCTGTGACGGGGAGCTGATGAGTCAACAACCAGCTCCCCTCTGGTCATAGACTGTGTATAGGAAGTGGGCGTAGCCAACATGACATCACCTGTTTGTTGCCAGAAGTGATACACATAGAATGGATAGACATTGCTACATCTCTATTTTTTGCCACAAGTTGTCATGGTAGCGACTTGTCAATCACAGGTAGCCCGGCTCTAAACTAAAGACTTGAATCTAGAGACTGAGACCATAAACTCCTTAGGAACATGTTTACTGAGGGAATACATCAGGAGAGGAGGAGGAGCATGTTCTCATAGACTTCTATAGGATCAGACTTCTTCTACATCCAGTGGAGTCGCCCCTGCTGGACATTAGAGAGAATGCAGGTTTAAGGCTCTTTAATATTGGCTTCACTTTTCAGACCTGGAGAATAAGCCCACTGTTTTATATACAGTCTATGGTTCAGAGGTGTGCTAGCCGGGAGCTAATGTGTTAGCAACCAGCTACAACAAGAGCTGTCAGGAACACTTCAGATGTCTTCATAAAGTTCTGTCTACCTGTCTGTCTGTCTGTCTGTCTGTCTGTCTGTCTGTCTGTCTGCCTGTCTGTTTGCCTGTCTGTCTGTCTGTCTGTCTGTCTGTCTGTCTGTCTGCCTGTCTGTTTGCCTGTCTGTCTGTCTGTCTGTCTGGCTGTCTGTCTGGCTGTCTGGCTGTCTGTGTGCCTGTCAGTGATAAGTTCAGCAGGAAGATAAGGTTCATCCAGAGTCTGCAGGAACTGTCAGAGTTCATCCCCACCGACCGGCTGCAGATCCCCGACGCCATCCGCCAGTAAGAACCCGTTCTACTGAGACACGACTTCTACTGTCTGGTTCTACTGACTGGTTCTACTGACTGGTTCTACTGTCTGGTTGTACTGACTCGCTCTACTAACTGGTTCTACTGACTCGCTCTACTAACTGGTTCTACTGACTCGCTCTACTGTCTGGTTCTACTGACTGGTTCTACTGACTGGTTCTACTGACTCGCTCTACTAACTGGTTCTACTGACTCGCTCTACTGTCTGGTTCTACTGACTGGTTCTACTGACTGGTTCTACTGTCTGGTTCTACTGACTGGTTCTACTGTCTGGTTCTACTGTCTGGTTGTACTGACTCGCTCTACTAACTGGTTCTACTGACTCGCTCTACTGTCTGGTTCTACTGACTGGTTCTACTGACTGGTTCTACTGTCTGGTTCTACTGTCTGGTTGTACTGACTCGCTCTACTAACTGGTTCTACTGACTCGCTCTACTGTCTGGTTCTACTGACTGGTTCTACTGACTGGTTCTACTGTCTGGTTCTACTGACTGGTTCTACTGACTGGTTCTACTGTCTGGTTGTACTGACTCGCTCTACTAACTGGTTCTACTGACTCGCTCTACTGACTGGTTCTACTGACTGGTTCTACTGTCTGGTTCTACTGACTGGTTTAACTGTCTGGTTCTACTGACTGGTTCTGCTGTCTGGTTCGTCTCATCTGATGATGTTGTCCTCTGTCTCTGCAGGTTTGATGAGAAGTTGAACAGATGACGAGCAAAGACAAACTGAATGGATCATAAAGGTCAAAGGTCATCAGGAGCTCATGGAGCCTGCAGCCCGATGACCTCTGACCTCCTGCCTGTACAGAGGGGTTTATTTATACCGTCTGATGATCCTGGTTCTGTCTGACTCCACGTTCTCCTCCTCACTTTTACTCTGTCACCTTCAAGAACAGACCGTTAAGCTGCCTGTGTTCAGGACAGGATCGGTGTGGCTGTGAGTCTGAAGCTGCTGCAGGATCATGCGGACGCTGACCTCTGTGTTCATTGTTATTTTTGTAAATAAGGTTTTACTAAAGGATGATCATCACTGTCTGAATGTATAAAGTCTGTATCTGTAGTCAGGGTGATCACAGCAGCCTCTGGTGGAAGTCAGAGGAACTGCAGCTGGAAACAGTGAAGAGCAGGATGAACAAGTTTTATGAAGCTGGAATAAAAGCTCAGATCAAAGACTACAAACTAAATTATACACTTTTACACACTGATTTTCACTATTTTACAACATAAACAGCCTGAATGTGAGAGCGGAAGGACCCAATGTGCACGATCAAAAACACGCAATTTAAGCTATATTATTAAAATCAGCATGAATAACCTGCTCAGAGCCTGAACCTGTCCTGTGTGACAGGTTGAAGGTCTGAACTGAGCCGTCTCCTGATCACTCATCAGTAAAACACTGAGAGGTTTAGTCTCTACATATGTATGTTTGTCTATTTAAATTTATGATTGTGAATAAAAAGTTAAACGCACAGACTCCTTAAAATAGATATTTCAGGTTTCTTTCTGTCAGTAAAACAAAAACATGTTTCAGGACACTGTTTGAGTTGTAATGTGTAAAAATGTTGGTTTGAGCATAAAATCACATCATTAAATGACCAAACGTTTGAAAAGTGTGGTGCCTTCATGAACAGAGAAAAACCACAGAAACATAAATGAATCAGATTCTTACCCAGTCTGAGTATCTGCTTGACTGAGCTGAGATCAGCTCCTCGTATGCCCAGCAGAGGGCGCTCTGATCTCACTAACAGCCCTCACCACTGTGTTTCAAGATGAGGTCCTCGGCCCTGCAGGGCTCCCTTTGATGCTTTGACACCCTCTGGGTGTTTCCTGAAACATAAATGACATTTGTAAACCGTTAGTCTTTTAGCCAAACTTTTGAAATGACTCTGAGTTATTAACAAGTCCTGTTTTTGAGTCTGAACTCACTCTGAACTCACACATCATGTTCATTCAGGAACAACCTTGGAAATAGTTTCTTCCTCCCTCATAACACTTTTAACGTTCATGTCTAAACCAACTGTCACACAGTGAATGTCCCTGAATGCAACCTGTAAACCCACAGTATAATGTGGCCTTTAAAGTATCACTGGGTTACTACTGTGGAAGTAAGCTGGTTAGCAGAACATACTGACGTTAGAGTGAATAAGTACACAGTTAAATGTGTCATTGGACATTTTTAGGGATTGATAGAACTGTAAAAATAAATTAACCTCCATGTCAAATTGCCCAGGGTGACACTTTGGTGTTTGTCTTTATTTATACCTTTATTAACACCAATAAAATAATGTATAAATGTATTCATATGTCTTTCTATTTGACATCTGTGGTCCACAGTTGTTCCTGTCTCTTTATTGTTGTTGTTATTCGCTGCAGATCTTTACCGTTAATCTGTTTCTATTCTCACTCTGATGACTTTACTGTTTCACTCTTATTTATGGCGCGCCGGCTTCAGGCCCCGCCCCCCGCCGCTGCACGAGCTGCCCACGCTTCCTCACCGCGCTCTGATTGGCTGCTCCGCCCAAACAGCCCGATCTGACCAATCAGAGAGCTCGGTTCCCCGCGGCTCGGTGTTTCCACACTGTTAGGACGTGCTGCTCGGTGAGAGGTAACGGGACACCTGGACACCGGGGCCCCCCGATATAAAACCCACTTCTGCCTGTTTACTGACACAGACAGCCTCACAGCGACTCATGACCCTGGTCATTAATCTGAGTCTGAACTGGGTTACTATTTAACCTTTGAATTAACATTTTATTAGATATTATTAAATGTTACTGCTTTATAAAAATTAATCCTTATTACTGATTACATTGATTACTGTCCCTCAGTACTTTATATCATAATCGGAATCACACTCAGTACCATCATGGTCCTGACTCCGGGGAACAAGCTGAAGGTGTTCGCGCTGCGGTTCTCGGACCCGGCCCGGTCCTTTTACAGCAGCGGGGAGAAGCTGTCCGGCTACGTGCAGCTGGAGGCGGCTCAGGCCTGCAAGGTCTCCCGCCTCACCGTCACCGCCGCCGGCTGTGCGCGCGTGGACCACCGCGGAAGGAAGACCCTCAAGACCCGCAGCCAGGAGGTGGAGTACCTGAAGTATGAGGAGGAGCTGCGGCTGGAGGAGGAGCTCAGTAGAGGTGAGAGGAGGAGGAGGAGAGTTGCTTCATTGATGATCTGTGGAGTCGAATCTCTGCCTCTCTGCTGCCTGGCTCATCGGCTCTGCCTCTGTGTTCAGACTCTGACGGCTGCTTCCTGCTGCAGGCTGGAAAAACGTACAACTTCCTGTTTGGCTTCGAGCTGCCGCCTGCCGGGTGAGACTCTGTTACTGATGGGTGATGTGATCAGTTATTGGTTTATTAATGATCGGTGATTATTGATGACTGGATCTGTTTCCAGGCGTCTCGTGTCGTCTTATAAGGGAAAGTTCGGGTCTGTTCGTTACTACGTACGGGCGGCGCTGAACAGACCTTCCCAGCATGCTTTGCAGTGTGAGAGGGAGTTTGAGGTGGAGGAGCCACTGGACGTCAACAGACCTGACCTGCTGGTACACGTACACACAAACACACACGCACACACACAAACACACACACTGTGTCCTGTGAAGTAAAATCAGTGTTTTTCTGAATGGAGTCTGGTGTGTGTGCAGAGAGCGATGTAACGTCTGTGTGTGGTTAAAACAATCATCTTCCTCTGTAACAAAAAGGTCTATCTCTGTAGGGATCCTTTCTGTCATGTTGTCACACACTTAGAATAACAATCTCAGCCTGTCAGTGGAAACAACAAGAACTTTTAGTGGACAACCTTTGACCCATCAAGGATTATGTTGCAGCCATTACAGCCTGTTTCACTGCTGCAGGATGAACACGTCTACTGGAGACACTCACACACTGTTTGTACTTGATCGACAAAGTCAATAGA